>NC_056744.1:1419463109-1419763109 GCF_019279795.1 Protopterus annectens
TTTGTTCTGCTGACTGTAGTATTATTAAATTTAATAAAAATATTACATTGTTGCACCTTGTTACTGTTGTGTTGTTTTTCATTACTGGCGATATCTAAGTTAATATTGCAGTATTGCCAATTGCTGATACTAGCTAGAAAGTGAATTAATGTATTATCTCAATTGCTGATTGCAATTTTTGATTATTGCTGTTGTTGCATTTCTGCTTGATCCTGATATCTGTTACATTAAAGCTGCTGTTCTATGATACTGAATGCATTAGAGAGTACTGGATTATTTCTGTGATATATTTTTTATTATACAATGATTGCACATTAGCAATGAGCATGCTGATTGGTCAGCCCAACCAGTGTGTCCATTGCAAATTGAGTATATACAAATAGAAAAAAGTCCGGTTGCTGAAATGAGACTGGACTTACTTCTATTAGTATATGCTGTGGATGTATACGTCTGCCTAGATTTTCACAGAATGTCCAGAATCTTGTCTCATATTTTTGGTCTGTCCCTCATAAAATTTGTGGTTTTCTCATAAATCATTGTGGAGTAAAGTCATTAAATAATGACATGCCTTTCAGTTTCAGAATTCGTGTCCTTCAGGCAATGCATGACAAGATAAATTCTGTTATTTTAGCAGCTTTCTAAATTTATAAGAGCAACACTTACAATTGGTCCCTATTTTGGAGCCTTTGTCCCCCATTATAGGTTCATAGGTAGGTACTAGGCTATTGGCCCTAGGGCCTATATAAACCTAGCCAAACAGTACCCTGGCTTTTGCCACCCAAGAAATTATTTTCCTGTGCCCCTGTCAAGCAGAGCCAAAGAAGTGATCCCCGGGGTGAATTTCCTATCTCCCATCCAATCATCAAGATTTTTCTTGAAGAGTGCTAATGAGGAGCTTTGTTTGATATAGATAGGTAGTTTGTTCCAGAGTATGGGAAGTCTCTGAGCTAGGAATCTATCCCTCCAGCATGTTCTGTTTATTGTGGTGAGAAGGTTTAGGTCCCTAGAGCGTGTAGCTCAGAGAGATTGTGATTTCTTTACATGGAGCATGTCCAACAGTTCTGGGTCTGACATAGCTTTGTATGTTAGGGAGAGACTGCCTCTGAGTAGGCGATATGCGACAGAGTAAAGCTGGAGTTTTTTGAGACGGTCTGCATAGGGCATCTGTTTGAGGCCGGTAATCCTCTTTGTGAGGTATTTTTGTGGCCTTTCCAGTTGTTGTAGATGTCTTGTGAGGTACATACCAAAAGGAACGTTGTACTCTATAATGGGTCTAATGAGTGATGAGTAGAGGGGAACAATGACCTCTTTTTACCTGGATGAGAAACCTTTTGTGATGAGGTGTGCCATGTAGAAGGATTTCCTGACTACTGTGGCAATGTGATTATCAAAGGAGAGACTACTGTCCACCTGTGTCCCAAGGTCTCTTATCACACTTTCTGTGTTAAGTAGACTACCGCCTATGTGGTAGTTCATGAGTACATAGTTTATACCAAAAGGGATGACAATTCACGTTTTGGCATTGAGCTTGAGGCCATGGCTTTGACACCAGGCATCTGTCTCAGTGAGGCTCTTTTGTAGGATGTCCACATTGTTATGAGATTTGATTACGGCTCCTAGTTTGCTGTCATCTGCGAACTTTGTTAGCCAAAGACCTTCTGTGTTAGCCTGTACTTCAGAGAAGTAGATACTAAACAGGAGAGGACCTAGGACTGAACCCTGTGGTACTCCACTTGTCACTGGTCTGAAGTTGGATTTAGAGTCTGCTATTTTCACAGTGTGGGTTCAGTCAGTGAGCCATTTAGCAACCTATCTTGTGACATAGGGATTTATACCTAGTTTAGTGAGTTTGTCTATAATTCCAGAGTGGAGGATGGTGTCAAAAGCCTTGGCGAGATCTAGATAGGCTGTGTGTACCACCTTACCCTCATCTACAGCTTTGGTGACTGCTTCAAAGAAGTCTATCAGGTTTAGGGGACATGATCTGCCTTTTACAAACCCGAACTGGGTAGGTTCCAGAGTTTGGAGATTACCAATGTCATTGTTTATAAGTTCCATGATGATACGCTCCATAGCCTTGCAGACCAGGCTCATCAGGCTAATGGGTGGTAGTTCCCGGGGTCTGTGGTGGCTCCCCCTTTGTGGAGTGGGATAACTGTTGCTGTGTGCCATTCAGTGGGCACAAAGCCTGAGGTGAGGCTATGATTGAACATGGTACTTAGGTGGGGTGCCAGTTCATTCTGTAGTTCATGTAGAACGCAGCCTGGGATGTTGTCAGGTCCCATGGATGCTGTATTCTTGGCTTTGGAGAGTGTGTTTTTTACCTGTGCAGCCATGACTACAGGTACTTTGCATTCTTCTGGTATAGAGATGGGCCCTTTAGGGGATGAGAGAGAGGTAAAGTTAGCACTGAACCTATCTGCCAGGATGTTGGCAATATCATTTGGTTCTGTATATTTAGTGCTAGTGTGCTGTAACTCAGAGCAGATCTGAGTGTTGCCATTGAGATTCTTGGCATAGCTATAGAATGCTTTGTGGTTGTCCTTAGAATCAGTGGCGATTTTGTTTTTGTAACTAGCTTTGGAGGATTTTATGAGGGATCTCAGCTTCTTACTGATCATGGGATTTTACTCTTTTTTGCAACAGTTTCTTTCTTCTGTTGTAGAGTTTGTTTATAGCAGGGGACCACCAGATTGTCTTCCTTTTTTTGGAGGCTAGCATCTTGGTTCTGTTAGGGATTGCATGATCCATGCACTCGTGTAAGTGCTTATAAAGTGCAATTGTATAGGATTCAGCAGCCGTATCTCTACTGTCCAGGGTGTCATGAAATTTGCCACTTCTGTCTTAAGAAGCATGAAGTTAGCTTTGGAGAAATTTTTTACGGTGGTTTCCCTAATGGGGGGTGGGGCTGGGATGTGGATGTCTAGGGTGATTTGCTTGTGGTCGGATCTGACCAACGAGGAATTGACCTCTGGTGTGGAACACTGGTTGCCCATGTTGGTAATGACCAGGTCTAGGATATTGCTGCCCCAGGTGGGGGTGTGGATAAGTTGATCCAAGGCATTGGAATTTATGAATTCCAAAAAACGTTGAGCACAAGAGTTGGTACATGAGTAGTTTTCCCAGTTAATGGTGGGGTAGTTGAAATTGCCCATTATTAGGGTGTTAGGTTGTACCCTAATATTTTCCAGTGTATCAAGAAATGAGGACTGGGAATCCTGGGGCATGGTGGGGGATCTGTAGCAAGCTACAATTTGCATTGCGGTCTTGCCCAGAGTTAGTTGCACTTGGATAATCTCAGATGCATTATGCTGAGCAACTAGCCTGGAGGTGTGGATATCCTTAATGAATATGGACACGCCTCTGCCTTTAGTGCTTCGGTCCAAGTTAGGTGGCCGAAAGGTGTGGTATGAATTATAGCCTGGTAATGCAGGGGTACTCTCTGGAGCCTTGAACCAGGTCTCTGTCACTGCACAGATGTCGATGTTCTCCATTTTAAGGAGTGCCTCAAGTGAGTGCATTTTGAGGTATAGACTTCCAGCATTGAGTAGCATTACCCTCAGATTTTGCTTGCTTGTACCTGTTATGATGGTGAATTTGTCATTTGAATCTTGCCTAAAAAAGTCCCTATAGGGGTGGCAAGAGCCTTAGCCAGTATCCAGAATCCCAAGGGCGACAGGTGCAGGCCATCTCTGGCAAAGTATCGTGGTTTGTCGATCATGTCATCCCAGGCAGACAGATACTGGATCCCCTTAGAATGACATCAGAAGCTTAGCCAATTGTTGAATTCAATCATTTTGTCCTTGTACTTTGGTATCATTCTGGGTGATGGCAGGATGCTACTCAGGGCTAGGATCATACCTGCCTGGGCTACAAGATCAGAAAGCTCCTCCATGTCTCTTTTCATGTAATCCAGGGAGGTACATCTCAGGTCATTCACACCAACATAGACATTGACAGAGTCATATTTGTACTTGCTGTGGAGTGGCATGAGTGCATGAGTTATGTGGTGGATCCTGGCACCTGACAGGCAGCTGACAGTGACTTTCTCCTTGTTTAGCCTGGTGAGTGGAACATCAGTGTGCCTGACTATAGAGTTATCTATGACTAGAGTGTTAGGTATGTTGTTATGCCTTATGGGCTGTGGTTGAGTGGCACACTGAGTTTTTGGGCTATGTGTCATTTGGGTTGTGTTGGGGGATGGAGGTTGCTTGTGTTTCTGCTTTGGAGGTCCCTGTTACTTGGGTAGATTTTTTTGAGAGCCTCCATGAATGTAGGTGTTTGTTTTGTGTTTCTATGTGTGTGTTTTGGTGGTGTAGGTTTTGAGGGACTATGTGATGAGTGTGGTGCTGTCT
Organism: Protopterus annectens; assembly: GCF_019279795.1. Lineage (NCBI taxonomy): Eukaryota > Metazoa > Chordata > Ceratodontiformes > Protopteridae > Protopterus > Protopterus annectens. Next base: position 1,419,467,465 of record NC_056744.1, read on the forward strand.
AGTCCAGTCTTGGGTGAAGAGAGCTTTGCTTCCAGTTTGGTTATATAAGTGCATCTCTCACAGGTTGTAGTGTTGGGTGATAGGAAGAGAGGATTGTCTGTGTACATGAGGCAATTGCTGCATTGCCCCAAGATGCCCAGATTCATTAGGTAGACAGGAGAAAACACCGGAAGCTGACCCTTATACATGCCTGGATAGGTGCTTATTTATTAAGTACTAAAAACTGTTTTTCTCTAGACAAGTAAGGAAAGTTGAGTGCTGTAGTAATTTGTAGCTTATTTAGTGCTTACAATGAGTTCTGAACAAGTGCTGAGCTCAAAGAAACAGATTTGAGTGCTGAATCTAGAAAACTGGCTAATTCTAAGAAACACAATTAAGCTAGAAGGCTTCCCTCCAACACAGAAGTTTACAAACAGTCCTGGATACAGCAAATCTGTATCTGGACTAGACAACTTATAGGAAAGGCATATATATTTTAGGCTTTGTGACATTTCTTGAGCTAGGAGGTCAAGAGGTATATCCAGAGGGCAGAGCTTATACAAGGAAAATCAGATATGTTCTGCAAAGTTAAAGAAACATACCTAATGTTCCTTTTATTTTTACCCTGTCTTTCCCATACATCTAAACTGTCCTGATTTTATAGTTAAAAAAAAATTAAGTAGAGATCTGCTTTTCTCCTTTGCTTGTTTTCATCAGCTCTGAAATATTATGCAAGTGTGGGAACGTAAGTCCTCATATGCATGTGCAGTACATCAACAAACACGGAAGAATAAGGAAACAGTGTTGAGGAGCCCTATAGTGCCATTATGCAAAGACCTTATTTAAAAAAGTAAGCAATAAAAATAAGCATTTTTTTCTTAAATAATGTCATTGTATAATAAGAACAACTGACTTGTGGGTGTGGGTATATGAGGATTTACCCACGATTGGCTTTGTTTGATCACTCAAGCTTCGCGGTCATGGACAATCTATGCCAACCATGGGTAAATCCTCATTATACCCACACCCACTCTTTGGTTAATGCTTAATTACATGATTGACTGCTATACTGATACTGCATTGAAACTACTTACTTTACAGCTACTGCATTTGGAACTATATGTTTATATTATGTTTAGCTATTGCTCTCCATTAACCACATCCAGATCCTTTGGGTTAGACTAATATCTGTTGAAGTAATGGCAGATATGATCAAGATGATTGGTGAGTTGCAGAGTTTGAGGGATAGCTTCTGCAGGTACACATAGCAGTGTGAAGAGAAAAGCATTTCATGAATGGCTGGAGAATTGAAATTCTATTGCCAGGGCACAAGAGAAAACAAGAGAAAAGGGGACATTTGCAAATGTGGCCAGTGCAGAGGTGTTAATCTCATGTTGCACTGTGTAGGAGTGCTGAAGAAAATGATTAATAGATGGATGCTCAGACTGGTGGAGGCTGGGAAAGGAGATGAGCAATTAGTGTTCAGATCAGGATGCAGTGCAGCTGTCCTGATATTTGTAGTGGGACAGGTAGTGAAGAAGAAACTGGAGATGGGGAAGGAGTCCAACTGTGCATTCCAAGGCTTAGAGGAGTATGTGACAAGATCCCAAGGAGGCTCTTTCAGCAGTCCTGCAGTAGGTTACAGTCCCAAAATTGCTAGTGGAGTTGTTGCGGGCTATGGACCTGGTGACCCAGGTACTGGCAGTGTTCGGACTTACAAGTGGGTTCCCCACTGTGGCTGAGTGTGCATCAGGGCTCAGCGCTGAGTCCACTACTCTTCACACTGATGATGGACTGCATTAAAGGGTAGGTCAGGGGGACAAGTTTGCAGGGCCGCTATGTGCAGGTGATATGGTGCTGTGGTTAGGTTAGCAGTGGGAACTTCACTGAGTGTTGGGGGAAGTGGTATGAGGGGCAGAGGAACCAGTTGATGGAACTGAGTTTAGATGGGATGCATGTAAATATATCAGATGGAGGACATCAGGGAAGGCAGAGGTTGGCATGGTGGACTAGGTTGGTATTTTCGGGTGTCTAAGGTATGATTAAGGAGAAGGGAGGCTTTAATGAAGGGGTGGGGTTAAAATCAGAGGTGCTGCTGCTTACTGGCACAGAGTGTTGAAAGTGGTGTGTGTCAGAGGATTGTTGTGGTGGCTGGGAAGTGGGGTGTACAGAGCAGCAGTGCAACCAATGCTTTTCTGTACTATGGATGCTTGGGCAGAGGGGGAAGAAAAGTTGGAGAAGCTAGCAGTGATGGAGATGAAGTGCCTGAGATGGGTGATAAGATGCAGATAATGGGATAGATAAACAAGTTAGATAATCAGTGCAAAAACCAAAGTAACTGCAGTTGCAGAGAAAGTAAAAGACAACAGATTGTGGTGGTTCAGAAATGGGAAGAAAAACAGAAGATGATTTGGAGGAAAAAGATTTGTGAGAGAAAGTAAAAAGGCAAGCAGAAACAAGGATGTTTAGCCAATAGGTGGATAGACTGCATGAGAGAAGACCTGTGACAGTCAGGCATGACCACTGAAGAAGGAAGAAGGCTGGCACAAACTCAAGAATGGTGATGGCAGATAAAGTTACAACTTGACCTCATATAGAAAAAAATGGGACAAAAGATGTTGATGATGATGATAATTACTGCTACCTACTGGGCTAATTTTAATACTTGTTACTGATTACTTTATTGCACCCATAAATTGCCATCATTTTTGCATTTCTTTTTTTGTTTTTTCACAGTAGTCGCAACTCATATTTCTGCATCCTTTGGAGATATCACCTGTTTCTAGTCTGGTCTATTATCTCCTTCTGTCTAATTGCAGGGTCTATATTAGAACATCAAAGTTTCAAAACTTCGAATGCTCTAATATTGAACCCTATTCAGCGAAAGCCAAAAACATCGAACATACAGAACAGCAAATTATTTCCTGGGGAAATAATTTGCTGTTCCAAAACACATACACACAACACAAGCACACCAAACAAACAGCAATCCACACACATACACATAAACTCTTACACCTAACCCTACACTAAACTATACACACACCACTAACTATCCACTTACCTTAACCCAAACCCTAACCCTAAGGTCCGTCACTATCACACACTCACCTCACCCGCGCCCCTAACCCTAACTCATCTACCTCGCTCTAACCCTCACATCCACACAATCGCACACATACCTAACCCCCTCTTAGATGCATGTAGACTGCATCCTTACAAGGGATGTTTTAGTAATATATGACATTACTGTCAGACTTATGGGCACCACCATCAACAGGCTGGATAAGTTTAGGGTGATAACTGCCATTCTGAATCCAGGAGCCAGGATGTAATCAGGACTTTTAGATCACATCATCCTGACAAATACAATTATCACCTGATAGTGGTCTACATGTAGGTGAGTTACCTTAGCCATGATACCCAGAAGGATATGCTTGAGCTTACTATGCATGTGTTTGAAACAGTAAAGACGTTAGTCTTGAGCGGCATTTTGCCATCACCCAAAATTATTTCAAAATTCAAAGTTTAGTAACTGGCTACATAGCTATTGTCATTCTAAGGGGGATACAGTATATGTTATCTTGGGATTAGATGGCTGGCATAGAGCATACACTGGTTGTGTATGCAACCTGTGAAGAAGATTCAAATTTGAATTTATCAACTCATTCAGTCTCTGGAGATTTGGTTGGCTTTACTCAGTCAATTATCTCTTTAATTCCACAGGCTCACTCTGTTTTGATTCAGTGTTGTTCTCAGAGCTAATTCAGTTTCTTCTATAGACAGCAAAGACAATACATTAGTAGCTCACACAAATTTTGCTGACTTTCCTTCTATTGAAAGCCTGTTGAGCACTACAGTTAACCAATTTACAAAAAGTATGTAAAGAGGTGATTCAAACAAAAATACATGCAACTCTAATGCTAGAGAAATCATGTGTAAAGCTAACATCTACAAACTAGAAAAGATAATGCTGAAATTGAAATACTTAGAATATGCAAAGTTATATTTGGAACATTGTGTGGTTTTGCAGCAGGTCGCTATGGGCCTTAAAGTTTTCAAATTTCCAAAAGGAAATATTAAAAAGGATGACTTTTATAGATATTCACTAGAACTTTTTTATTTATTTTTATTTATTTATTTTATATATGATTACCGGGTTGGGTCGACTGGTCAAACAAGTGTCTGTTTTCAGCGGAGACCCAGGGAGAAAAGATCCACATACATGACAAAAATACAAAAGTTACAGATGTGTACAATTCATAGAGCATACAATAGCGCATGGAATAGAATATCATGGCATAGAATGATAACAAATTACAGAAGTATACAATTTATAGAGTGTACAGCAGTATTCCTATAAAGCAAAAACATAACACATTTGAATAAAAAAGCACACAAAGACTATATACAGTTATATACATTAATTTAAAAAATAGTTTGTTATGGTACATTTTTATGAGTTTAACATATGAGTAGTGCCAGAGGAAGATGTATCTGAATGGTGGTAGTAGGGCTAGCCATGATCAGTACAAGTACATTGCCAGGTAAGATTAAGATGGGCTTTTAATTGTGCTTTAAAGGTGGGATTGCTGTTTTGCAGTCTGATCTCTGGTGGAAGAGAATTCCAGATTTTAGCAACTGTGTAGGAGTGAAGGGATTCCCCTGATCTATGTCTACACTTAGATACTTCAAGAGGGCCTTTCTTAGTGGATCTTAGTTGATGAGCAGAATTATGAAAGTTGAGTAAGTCTGAGAGAGCAGGAATCTTGTTTGGGTGGTACAGCATGTGATGAGCCATGGTGAGCTGGTTATAGTTTAGAAAGTTGGGGAGTTCTAGCCAACCTGTTTGCTTTAGTGAGTAACAGTGGTGGAAGCAGAAATTTGTGTTGGTTGTGAACCTAGCTATTTTATTGTAGCACATGCACAATTTTTTTAGGTCTGTCTTGTTAATGTTTGTTGATAGAGGGGATGCATAGAGCAATGTAGAGAGAAGCTGAGTTCTGGATAAAATGATTTTGGTTTCCTTGGTTAGGTAGTTTTAGCAATGGTATAAAGTTCCAAGTTTTTTATGCGCTTTGGATATGGTTTGGGCTATGTGTTTTTCAAACTTTAGGTTTTGGTCAGGTATTGCACCAAGAAGTTTAGCTTGTGACACTGGGGAGATTTGTGTGTTATTGGCAGAACTGATAGAGAAAAGAGCAGAAGAGTCAATAGTTTTGGTTGGGTGGAAACGCATAAGTTGGGTCTTTTGGGGATTAAGTGTTAGTTGAGAGTTTTTTAACCATTGTTCAATATCAGAGAAGGTCTTTTGGGTTATAATCTGGAGTGTATGGAGTCTTGGGGATGAACAGATCAGTGTTGTATCATCTGCATATTGAACTATTGTAGCTTGCTGGGTGGCGGTCTGCAGGTTGTTTGTGAAGATATTGAATAGTAGGGGTCCCATAATGGATTTCTGTAGTACACCACTGTTACTGGGAGAAGGGGAGAGAGGGAATTTTGCCACTTGACTGTTTGTTGCAAGTTGGATAGGTTGTCCTGAAACCAGAGCGGGGGGGTGGTTGTTTAGGTTGAGTTTGGCTAGGATAGTAAGTAGTTTGCTGTGGGATACTGTATCAAATGCTTTGGATAGATTGAGAAAGGTGGCATACACTAGATTTCCTGGGCTCCTGTGTTGGTTGACAGTGTTGGTGAAGGATATGAGTGCTGTGGTGGTGGTATGGGATGGGTAAAAGATGTGTTGGGTGTTGGTAAGGAGTTTATTTGTAAGTAAATGTTTCATCAGCTGAGAATGGATACATTTTCTAAGATTTTTGATAGGGGGCCCCAAGACTGCTATGGGGCGATATTTGGTAAGTTCAGTTGAGGAACCATCTTTGTTCAAGGGTATTATTTAGGAGATTTTCCAAAGGGCTGGAATTGTATGCTCATTGACAGACCAGTTAATTAGTATTGAGATGGGGTAAGCTATAGCATTAGCAGCAATTGTGAGGTTCTCTACAGGGAGTTTATTGATTGCCAGGGTGATGGGTTTTAGTTTAGTCAGGTGCTTGTATACTGTTTTGGTTGGAACTGGTTTGAGAGTGAATGGGGGGTGTGAGTTTGGTTTGCTAATTGGCTGTGGGGGAGGGCTGTTCTGGCTGCTGCTAGTTAGGTTAAGGATGGAGGAAGTGAAGTAGTCATTAAACTGGGTAGCTATCTTTATATTGTCTCCTCTGACATTGCGGAGAGGGGTACTGGGTTTGCCTGGTTGTAAAACTTGGTTGACAGCTGCCCCGAATTTTGGGGGGGGGTGAGTGGTATGTTTTACTTGCAGCTCTGTGTAGTGATTTTTTTTATCTTGCCATATCTGTTTTTTTGCTTTATTATGTAGTTCAAGGAAGATCTGCCTGTTGTGATCGGTCTTATTGTGATACTATGTATCCCAGGCTTTATCCCTAAGTTTGAGAAGGGTACATGTGTTTTTAGAGAGCCATGGTGCTGGGTTGGTTTTTATTCGAATTGTCTGTAGAGGGGCCATCTGATTTAATATGTTTAAAAAGTGGAACTGAAGTAGTCCACTGCAATGTCTAGTCTGTGGGTTGTAAGAGGAGCCCATTTGTAATACCTTAGTGCATTAATGAAATCCTCAGGTATGAAACTTTTTGAATTATAGATTTTATGCAGAGTGGTTGTTTTAGTGGTTTTGAGGTGTTGTCTTAATATGAATATGGGTAGATGGTCACTAAGGCCATTTGGTAGTCTACCATAGTATTGGGCAGTAGATGGGTTGTTTGTAAGGATCCAGTCTAGTATGGATTTCTTATTTGTGTTTTTGTTAATTTGGGTAGGTGTGTAGATAAGCCTAGGATAGGAATACAGGTTGATGTGATTAGAGTGAATAGTTGTGTTAATGGATTTCCAATCAATGTTAAAGTCCCCTAAGAGGAGTGTCTCCTGTGGGAGGTTTGTGGATGTCGAGTTCAGTATAGACTTGAGGGTAGGCTTGTTGTCACCCAGGGGTATATAAATGCCCACTAAGTTTAGTTGCTTCTGTTGGTTGATTTGAATTTTGGCGAATAGGGTTTCTGCATTGTTAAATGTTGGGATATCTTTATGTATAAGGTCTACTTTGAAGACAGTCTTGTATTGCAAGTTGACACCTCCACCTGTTTTGGTAGCTCTATCAGTCCTGATTATATTATAACCTGGGGGAACTATATCATTGTCCTTAATGTGGGGCTTGATCCAGGTCTCAGTATCTGGTTTGTAAGCTGAGAGGGTGGCGTGTACTTCATCAGTTTTGTTCATGATACATCTAGTATTCATACTTAGTATTAGTAGGTCACTGTTTTTTTACAGTTAATTGCATGTTGGATGCTTGGACTAGTGAGGTTGGTGGTATCAGTAGTGGGGCCTGGGTTGGGGTGTATATCACAACAAATTTGGATCTGTGTTTGCAGGAATAGAAATAGAGATATAACTTTGAGTAAAAGTTTAGTTAATCTGCTAGGTTTGGTAGAAAGTATAGTGGAATTTATATATTTGAGATTGTATAGCTCAGTGGTAGAGTATTCAGTAGATGAGGTTGGATGTTGGAGAAAGGAGTATTACTATGTGGTCGGTAGGAGGAACTTAGTGTTGGGCTGGGGTGGAATATTATGTGAGAGTTATGGTAGCAGGTAGAGATGTAGATCGTAACAAGGGTAACTAGTAATAGTAGATGTGAGGTAATCAAAGTTACCTGAGCGTGTGTAGGTGGTGGTTTGATTGGTGGTAATAGTGTGGTGGGAGGACTTGGGTAGGTGGGTGGATGGTTGGAGCTTGTTAATGTTTGCAATTAAGTTGTTTTGGGATTGGATGAGGTGATGGATGGAATGTAGAGGGGGTGTGGTTTGATGGCTATAAATGTGCAGATAGTGGGGACGGGTGGGAATTGGGGGTAGGGTTGGGGACCGGTGTGAAACCTGAGTGTAGCAAGGGCAAATGGAGCGGATAGACCCAGATCAGTAGGCAGGTGACAATGTCAACATAAACTATCTGTGAAGTGGCCAGGTGTGTGAGAAAGCCTGAACTAAGTGGGCAGATGATCCCAGAACTAACAGAGAAAAACAGTGTGAGTGAGAGTCAGTAGAAAAGGAAAAGTGCTGTTAAGCACCTGGGATGAATAGCAAAACAAAATGAATGGCAGCTGCAGTGAAAAAGTTTGAAGGCTTTTGAACTATAGGTAGTCCTATGGGTTCTGGGGGATGCTACTTTGAAGTCTCTGGACATAGCTTTACATCAGTAATTATGTCTGACCTAAGTTTTAGCCATGATTATCAAGCTGAAAACGTTCTGCTAAAATATTACTTAGGTCTCAGCTTTCAACAGCCTAGTCTGGAAATAAGTAGGAGACCTGGTCTTATGCTGCCATCCAGTAGCCAAATTCTGATATAATACCCATGAATGCTTTTAACGTGCTCACCTGCATGAACTTACAGCTTACAAACACTGTAGGAACAGGATGCTTTCGACGGAGTAGCTGTTATAAGCTGCCTTTTATTGAATAAAAGCTAAAGTGCGATAAATAACATACACTTTTCGACAAGTTTATACACTTCTTCTAAACCAAAAAAGCAAAACACACTGAAACAAACATAGGGGTTTACATTTTAAACTTGCCATATCATCAACTTGTTCAAAAACTGAAACAACACATAAAAACACATAATAAAGAGAAAAAAGATATCCCAGTCCAGTTTGTCAAAACAAAGTGCTGAACGTGACGCACACAAGCAAACATCAAAACATAAAAACATAAAAAACAAAAAACAAGACCATGTTTAAAATTATTAAAAACTTTTCAATAAAAGGTTTAAAATAGAGTGTGAAAGGTATATTAACCTGTAATTTACTACACTGCACTTAACTACACTACAATAACTGTTTACTTCTATCCTTTCCCATATTTCGAATTACAACTTTAGTTCAATATACCCAATATATTTAAAATATTTAAAAATAAAAGATATATAATACAAATATAAATATATAAATATACAAATATTGATGTGTAAAACCTAAAACAACCACCATTCCACTGCTTTCACTTCAAACCGCAAAACCAATACAAACTGAATAAAATGGGAGTTGCGGTGTTATAGACCTATACCTACCAGAACCTGCCTGTTCTTGAAGCACCTGGGCAACAAACTTGTGACTACTAGCAAATGGGGTACTAACCCAACTGTCTAACAAAAAAAGTAATAATAATGGGGGCTTAATGGCCACTGCATGAGCATAACAGACTGTAACTGGTAAGAATAGGAATAGTGCCCGACCTGTAAGGCTTTATTAATTGTTCAAAATCAAATATAAAAAGACCTGACCTTAAAGTTCGACTGGTCCAAGTTAAATTAACAACCCAATGTTGAACTGAAACACAATGAGTAATACTAAAAGAAAAATCAAATCACGTTAAAAATCAATGGGGATAAATTGAGGTAATATAAAAAGTTGGGTAAGTGAAGTTGGGAGTTCAAACATGTACAAAATGGTAAGTGATTGACAACCTGGGGTAACAGTTTTAGTTTATAAAATATTAATACCAAAGTACATACATTAATAACTAAGGAGACAACTAGTTGAGGAGAACTATAGTAAACAAGCAGGTAATGAAAGTGAAATAGTAAAAAACTATCTTGAACTTACAGCTTGCTAGGTAATGACTTAATTTTGAAGGTAATATACAATATTAGACAGTCTAACCATATAGTTAACAAATGAATCAGGGAAAAAACACCTACACTGGGTGGTCAGTTTTGCAGAATAACTTTGCAGTGAAAATCTGCAAATCTAAACTAAGTTATTTCCTAGTAGCAGATGATGGTGTTCAAGTTTCAGTTGGGGCGAGCCACCTCTATTCGGAGTCTGGGAAGAGACTGGGTGGTCAGCTTTGCAAAATAACTTTGCAGTGAAAACCTGTGAATTTATACTGAGTTATTTCACAGCAGTGATTGATGGCATTCAAGTTTCAGTTGGAGGGGGGTGACTGCTGCTATTCAGACTGTGACTCAACTCTGTGTGGTCAGTTTTGTTTGCAGTGAAAACCTGTGAATCTATACAGAGTTATTTCCCAGCAGTGGTTCATGGAGTTCAAGTTTCAGTTGGGGGGGTGACCACCGCAATTCAGAGTCCAGAAAGAGCTTTCTTTTGGGTGAGTACACATGTAGGGAGGGCAACAGCATTCTTGGAAACTGTGTGGAGGGCTGAAAGGAATTTAAAGAAAATGTTTAATAACATGGGCATTTCAGTTCTAAAGTTACTTATGACTTACAATTTAACAATGTTCAGTGAACTGAAGACACAAGTCCATGACTTAGACATGAGTACTAGGAACTATCTTTTTTATGTTTTCTATTGTTTTTATAACATTATGTTGACGAAAGAAGACAGAGAAATTGCTGCTATTGTTAAAAAAAACAAAAAAAAAAAAAAAAAACAGAAAAAGTTACTGAGAGACTCTGAAACATATAAAAATTATAATGCATATCACCTAAAAATAAGTCAGATTACACTAGTGAATGAATGGCAAAAGTTGACAATGTTACAGATTCATAGGTTCATACTAGGCTATCTGCCCTAGGGCATTTATAAGCCTAGCCAAAAGTGTGTTTGGCTTTCACCACCCATTTTAAGTTAATTTTGCTATCCCCTTTTTCGAGGTTAGTATACTGTGCCTCTGTCTAACAGTGACACAGAAGTGATACCCGGTGTAAACCTACGAACTCCCATCCACTCATCAAGATTCCTCTTGAAGAGAGTCAATGAGGGACTCTGCCTAACCTGGACTGGGATTTTATTCCAGAGTGAAGGGAGCCTCTGGGTTATGAATCTGTCCCTCCAGCATGTCCTATTTATTTCAGTGCTGAGGTTCAAGTCTCTCGAGCGTGTAGCTTGATGGGATTTGGATTTTCCGAGGTGCACATGTCCATTAATTCCGGGTTGGACATGGATTTATACGTCAGGCACAGATCACCTCTGAGCAGGTGGTATGCCACTGAGTAGAGCTGGAGTTTCTTTAACCAGGCAGCATTTGGCATCTGTTTGAGCCCTTTGATCCTCTTGGTGAGGTACTTTTGGGGTCTTTCCAGTTGCTGCAGGTGTCTGGTAAGGTACATCCCAAAAGGGGCATTGTACTCAATTATGGGCCTGATGAGGGATGAGTAAAGAGGCACGATGACCTCCCCTGATCTAGATGTGAATCCCTTCATGATTAGGTGGGCTATATAAAATGTTTTTCTAACCACTTTGGCCACGTGGTTGTCAAATGAGAGATTGCTATCAACTTGGGTCCCCAGGTCCCTAATTACTTCTTCTGTACTTAATGGATTACCACCTATGTTTTTGCCAAAGGGGATGACTATACACTTTTTGGTGTTTAGCTTGAGGCCATGGCTCTGGCACCAGTTCTCTGTTTCTATGAGGAACTTTTGGAGGATGCTTGTGTCAGCTGGAGAGTTGATTATGGCGCCCAGTTTGCAGTCATCTGCGAACTTGGTCAGCCACAGTCCTTCCATGTTGGCCTGTACCTCCGAGAAATATATACCAAACAAGAGAGGTCCCAGGACTGGGCCTTGTGGGACGCCACTTGTAACTGGTTTGGAGTCTGACATGGCTCCAGCAATTCTAACCATGTGGGTTCTGTCCTTGAGCCAGTTTGCAACCCATCTAGTGACATAGGGGTTTATATTTAAGCTGGTGAACTTATCTATAATGCCCGAGTGGGGTATTGTATCGAATGCTTTTGCGAGGTCCAGGTAGGCTGTGTGGACCACCTTCCCCTCGTTAATGGCCTTGATGACTGTTTCAAAGAAATCGACCAGGTTTAAGAGGCAGGATCTGCCCTTAACAAAGCCGAACTGGGTAGGATCCAGTGTCTGTAGGTCCCCAATATCTTTATTTATGAGGTCCATGATGATCCTTTCCATAGCTTTACAGACCAAGCTAGTCAGGCTTATGGGGCGATAGTTTCCAGGATCCGTTGAGGCAACACCTTTGTGGAGAGGGACCACTGTTGCTGTACGCCACTCTTTGGGTACATATCCTGTATTAAGGCTGAGATTGAACAGTAGTTTTATGTTTGGGTTTAGCTCTTCTTGGAGTTCATGTAGGACGCAGCCCGGGACAACGTCTGGTCCCATTGATGCTGTGTTTTTTGCTTTGGAGAGGGCGGCTCTTACCTGAGCATCTGAGATGTCAGGGGGGCAGCATTCTGCTGGGATAGATATTTGCCCTTTTGGTGGAGAGGGGAGAGAAGTTTGCACTGAACCTGTCAGCTAGGATGTTGGCAATGTCTGTGGGTTCGATGTATTTTTTGTCATTTTGGACTAATTCTGAGCATATCTGGGAATTCCCACCCAGGTTCCTAACATAACTAAAGAAAGCCTTGTGATTATCCTCAGTGTCCTGTGCAATTTTTCCCTCGAAGCTGGCCTTAGACGATTTTATGAGTGCCCGTAGTTTTTTGCTAATACTGATTAGAGATGCCTTCCCTTTTGGGGATTTTGCTCTATCATGTAGTAGCTTCCTCCTTCTATTGTATAGTTTGTTTATGGCTGGGGTCCACCAGACAAGACATCTGCCTTTGGAGGATTGGGTCTTGGTTTTATTTGGGATTGCATGATCCATGCATTCCTGAAGGTGTTCATAGAATGCGTTTATAAAGGATTCTGCAGTCTGGGCCATATTTTCCACAGGCTCGAGGGCTTTGAAGGATTCCACCTCGGTTTTGAGGAGTGTGAAATTTGCTCTAGAGAAGTTTTTCACTGTGGTTTTCTGGGCAGGGGGTGGGGTCAGGATGTGAATATCCAGTGAGATTAGTTTAGGGTCTGATCTTACCAGTGAGGGATACACTTCTGGTTTGGAGCATAGAGTCCTCATGTTGGTGATGATCAGTTCCAGTATGTTTTCCCCTCTTATGGGAGTGGTAACAATCAATTTTATCCATAGTATTTGAGTTTATAAATTCTAGGAAACTTTGGGCTAGGGTGTTGGAGCTAGAGTAATGCTCCCAGTCTATGTTTGGGTAGTTGAAGTCACCCAATATAATGATGTTTGGAGAGACCTTCATATTTTCCAGTGTTCTCAGGAAGGCCGAGTGGGGTTCCTGGGTTTGGGAGGGTGGTCTGTAGCAGGCTATAAACTGGAAGGCAGTTTTACCCACTGATAGTTGCACATGGATAGTCTCTGATGCTTTGTTCTGTGCCACCAACCTGGAGGTATGGGTATCACTGACAAATATTGATACTCCCCCTCCTTTTGTGGTTCGGTCCAAGTTTTGAGGCCGGAAAGCATGGTATGAGGTATAACCTGGTAGTGCTGGGGTGCTCTCGGGAGCCTTGAACCAGTTTTCTGTTACTGTACAGATATCGATGTACTCCATGCTAAGGAGAGTTTTGAGTGCGTGCATCTTGAGGTTTAGACTTCTGGAGTTGAGCAGCATTACTCTTAGTTTCTTATCCCTTGTGATACTTATGGAGGTGGGTTTGTCTTTTGAGCCTTGCCTAAAAAAGGCACTATGGGGGAAGCAAGAAGAGCCTTTGCCAATATCCGAAAGCCCAGGGGTGACAGGTGCAAGCCATCCCTAGCAAAGCATTGTGGCTTGTCGAGCATGTCATCCCAGGCTGACAGGCATTGGATCCCCTTTGAATGACACCAATACTTAAGCCAATTGTTGAAATTGATCATCTTGTCTTCATATTGTGGCATCATTCTTGGTGAGGGTAAGATGCTACTCAAGGTCAGGGTCATACCGGCCTGGGCTACATGCTCAGAGAGCTCCTCTATGTCTCTTTTCATGTAGTCCAGGGAGGTACGTCTCAGATCATTCACACAAGCATGGACAATGACCGAGTCATATTTGTACTTGCCTTGGAGTGACCTGAGTGCTTGTGTTATGTGGCGGATCCTAGCGCCCGACAGGCAGCTTACCATGACCTTCTCCTTGTTCAGCCTGGTGAGCGGGACGTCAGTGTGCCTGACGATAGAGTCACCTATTACAAGTGTATCAGGTGTGTTGTTTAGCCTTAAGGGCTGTGACTGTTCGGCACACTGGCTTTATGAGCTATGTGTTGCATGTGTTTTGTTTTAGGGTAGCGGTTGCTTGGGTGTCTGCTTTGGAGGTCTCTGCTGCTTAGGCAGATTTTTATTTAGAGCCTCCAGTATGTTTTTGTGTGTTTATGTGTTTGGTTTGCTGTCGTGGTAGGTCTTTGTGAGACTGGAATTGTAGTGAGTGTGGTTTCCTTCTCCTCCTGACTGGTTATGCCAGTACTGAGTTGAGAGAGCTTAGCCTCCAGTTTGGCTATATGGTCGCATCTCTCACATGTGTTGGAATTTGTTGGGAGGAGGAGAGGGTTGTCTGTGTACATGAGGCAGTTGTAACATTGCCTCAAGATTCCCAGATTCACCAGCTGGACCAGAGAGGAGATTGACAACTGACCTTTGGACATGCTAGAATAGTATTGGGAATTCCTTTATAATTGAAAAAAAGGGCCAATGGGGAACAATGTACTCAAGGGGAGTTTGTGAGGGTGTAGTGCTTTTAATTTTGTAGTGCTGACTTATATAATTGCTTTAGTGAGCAAGTGCCAGGTAACTTAAATGCAATGTGTTACAGTTAACTTAAATGCAAAAACAACAAACAGTAACTTTCTTTCAAGTGAAACAAGGAAATAAGTACAGTAAGCAATGCAGATATCACTAGGGATCCACAGAAGTGCTGAAAAGCCGTGTTTTAGGTGGAATTAGCGTTTCAGGGAAATAACAAGCAAACAAACAACAAGCATACAAACAAAGCTAGATTCAGCAGGCCTGGATCTAGTCTATGCTACAGCAAATGAGGTGTACCAATTTCAGTAAGAAACAGTTCAAATATGCAGGCACTATAAGCCTTTAACCAGAAATTCCCAGCTCAGAAGGGCAGAGTCCAGCCTCTCCTCCCACAAGAGTGCAGACCACGAACCTTCTTAATGTAAAACAACTGGTCTGAAGCCCAAGTGCTTAATCCAAAAGACTTAGAATGATAGCTACACTTTAATCAAGTTACTACCAAGCAGTATTGATAACGGTGGTGAGAATTTGTTTATTGAACCTCTGAGTGACAATAATTTTTCCTCTATTGCCTCATAGATCTGAACTATTGGCATCTACTCATAAAACTAATAATTGTGGCAAATTCAAGCAGGGTGCATATTTAAAAATCACTCAGTTTTTTTCATTCTTTCCTTTTTTCAACATAGGTCATTTTACTGGACAGAGTGGGAAGCCAGGGTACATGGAGAAGGACTTAAGGAGAATTTGCCCAATATTTAACATAAGCTCCTTTGAACTTAATGAACATCATATTTCAGTTCTGAAAACAGGATTTTATTTCATAAATTTTTGAAGGGTGAATTTGTCCAAATTAATTATTGATTTAAAGATGTGCATTAGGAAGTTAAATTTAAATTATATATTGTACAATGTCGAACAATTTAACAATACACAAGCTACTGTTTTAAGGAAAAGAAGTATGTATATATAATCTAGAATTAAATAGTATACTGCAGGTATTTTATGAAGCTTGTGAAAATGATTTTAGGAGGTTGTAAGTAACAAACCATTTAACAAAATATTTAATCTTTCTGGTAGAGAAAGTGGAAACCTTTGTTCGAATTGCACGAATAATATTCTTTGAGAATTATGAAAGAGGTCAAAGTGTTTGGGGTCATCATGATGAATACTGGAGATTATAGTGGAAAACTATCTGAGGGGGAATTTAATAAAACCTACATGGACTTATTTTCCATGTAGGCATAGTGGCACACTGCTTACTTGAAAGTAAGCAGGTTTGCGATTCAGTAAGCAGAGCTGAGGGGAGTGTACGAGTGCGCCAACACAGAAGTGTTCATGGCATGCAAATCACCTCATAAGCAGGTGAACTGCATGCAAATAATGGTGGTAGAGTGATCCAGCAAGCAGATAATCAGACTCTGTGTTGGTTTCTGAAAAGTACATAGAAAATTTCTGTGTAGAGGATATTAAACAGAGAACAGAGTCTGCAAAAGTGCATTAAGAAGGACAGAAATAGTATAGCAGAGACAGACATGCACAACTATCCAGTGTGTGTCCAAATCCTAATGGAAAATAAGTTAAAATAATTATTTTTAATAATCAGATCATGTTTGCACAGTGCACTGTAGTGTGCAAACATGCTGTTAAGAAAAAGAAATTAAAAAAGTGTAAAAATGGAAATTAGTACTATGTTACAGTATGGCATTATAGGACACTATGTGGAATATGTGCAGTGGTAGACTTCTGTGGTTGCTAAGGAGGCAGGGCCTGGAACCATGTAGTTCCCAAGTTGTGTGCATGGATCACTATGCAAATAAGCCGGAGTTACTGAATAGCACAAATGGGTATCCGTGTCCACAGATCCCATCTATGTAGGCAGAGAACCATGTTGATGTCCACAGAAGAGTTAGCCAACAGCAAAAGGGGGTGTGTCAGCATCCTTTTAAGCTCATTGGTGCTTGTTTGAGTGGCACACCACTGTTCTCAGCAAGGGGGTGTGTACACTGGCTGCTAAGCTTTGTTTACCTTCAGGGAGCATGTGTGTTTGCACAGTGTGCCACTGTGCTGAGCATGATCTTCCTTGGAGGCATGTGCACTAGGCTTGCTACCCCTCCGTTTTTTTTCCGGACTATCAGGAAATCAAACTGATTCTCCGGTAGTCCGGAAAACACTGTACAAACTCCGGTATTCTGTTTCAAAAAGGAAACAGACTATCGGAGTTTGTAAATCAGCTGATTTACTATGCTTTTTTTACAGAAAAGCATAGTAAATCAGCCAAAAGCAGGCGGCGGGAACGAAAAAAGAGGGCGTTCCCGTTGAGTGATGCTGTCGTGACATCACAAAATAGGAGGTATGTTGGCGGGAGAGGGGGTTGGGGTGGGTGGGGTTACTGGTGACGTGAGGGGCGTGGCTTTGCTCCGGTTTTAGCCGTGAAGGAAGGTGGCAACCCTAATGTGCACTGACTGCTGACAATTGTTTAACTTCACGGTGTGTGTTTGTGTGGCATGCTGCAGTGCTGAGAGAGGAACGCTGTAAAAAAATTTAGCTGAGAAAGGCAATGGGATCTTAATTACTGATGACTCCTGTTTCACTTGAGCTATGGCCAGTAACAGTCCTTACTGATTTACTTGGCAGGTGGAATGCATCATAGGTAGCCAATCACAAATGTTGCACCTACAGCAGAACATTATAAAGGTTGCTGAAACCCTACAATCTAATTTCACCCCCATACTCAGTACAACTGGAGTGCAGACTTGGGACTTTTAACTGAAGAAATGCTAAGGACTGCTGCAGGTCTGCTACATATATGTGCTAGACGCTGAGATCAATGCTGCTGCTGATGCTGACCATAGGCCTAGACTGAGAAGGAGAAGAGTGTTCATGCCCAGGGTAACCTTCCAGGAGCTACATGAGCTAGAGATTTTAGAGCACTACAGGGTGGACAGGGACATACTGCAAGAACTCATTGAGCTCTGCCAACCTCAACTCAGACCCAGAGCCAATAGAGGGGAACCCATCCTAGTGGAAAGTAAGGTATGTGTAGCTCTTAGGATATTAGCTACTGGTACATTCCAAAGACCAACTGGAGACATGATAGGGGTCTTACAGGCATTAGCATCCAGGGTACTCCACCAGTTCCTGGATGCCATGCTACCACATGTCAGTGAGCACATTTATTTTCTCCTCACCACTGAGGCGAGGGCCATCAGTATGCAACACTTCTACCACGTAGCACACTTCCCTGAGGTACTGTGTGCCAAAGATTGCACTCATGTACACATAAATGCACCACTTGGTGAGGAGCATAGAATGTATGTCAACTGCAAGGGGTAACACCACATCAACTTCCAGGTTGTGTGCAATGCCTAGGGCATTACCATGAATGTGTGTGCTGGCAGCCCTGGTAGTTATCATGACTCCCATATCTGGCATGCATCACAGCTGTACCAGATGTTTGCTAGGGGGGGACATCCCACACAGCCATTTACTGGGGAAGCTGGCTATGCACTGGAACCATGGATGATGACACCCATTAGAAATCCACACATACCCACTGAAGAATGCCATAATGAGGTACACGCACAAACTAAGAACATCATAGAGCGTGTGTTTGGGCTGCTGAAGTCATGGTTCCTGTGCCTCGACATATCTGGTGCAGCGCTGCAGTACTCACCAGCCACATGTGCACACATGTTCTCAGTATGTGCCACGCTACATAATATGCTCCTGCAGAAACAGCTGCAGCAGGATCAGCAAAGGGAAGGGATATACCCCACCAGTGCCTGGGTCACCACAGGGGACTCCGAGGAGGATAACCCTGAGGTTGTACCTGTAGACAGAACTAGGCGTGCCCAGTATGCCCTGGCCTTGGCCAGAAGAAAACACATAGCACATGCACTGACAACCTAGGGCACTAGGGACTGAGACTTTACTCTGACTTGCATACATATTAGTAAAAATTATGCAAGCCAGCCGATATAACCTGTACCTCACCATCTACTGGCTGTGGACTGTGTGCATCAGACAGAGTCAGCCCCAAACTACAGGTCTGTCTCCATTCACAAGGTAAGTCACACAACTACTCACCACTCATAAGGGGTAATAGAATATGGGACAACAGGTACTCTGTCCAATAGTATGTGCCCCATAATATTCAGTAGGCTATATGTCTGGAAACCCCACTACATTATTCAAGGGAGATGCCAAATAGTGGGGTCACAGAACAGTTGCATGACTGTGTATGTCAGCAGAGCATGGGCTGGGTTTAAATATCTGCGGGATCAACAAACAATATCAGATCATGGAGTGGGCTACCTCACCACTATATCTTGCTTACCTGCTGTTTGTGGATTACAGAGCATTATGTGTTCAATATTGGCCTAGAATCAGCCTTGACTGGTACTATATGTGTTAAAAAAGAAGTTATGTACACACCATAATGTTCCATCTGAGTAGTTGTACTTCATTTGTCTTCAATCTGTGGATATTCGGATCCGAATCAGATCTGAGACAGCTGCATCACTAGCATCTGATCCAAGCTCCAACCTCCTCTTACCCATAATGCTCCCCTGTCTCCTTCCTTCCCTCAGATTGAGTTTGCTGCTCAAGAAAACATAAGCCCAACCCAATCAGACCTTACCACTAATGGCTCCCAACAACTAAACCAAGCATAACCCAGGAGAGCCACTATAGTGCTCATCTCCCAAATACAAGGTTAGAACAATAATGACAAGGTCAGGGGGAAGGGGGGTGGTTGAAGACAAATGAAGTACAACTACTCAGATGGAATGTTATGGTGAGTACATAACATCTTTATCTGAAGTAGTTGACTTCATTTGGTCTTCAACCTGTGGGAAAGAGTCCCCAGCTACCAACACCTGGTTGGCCCTCATAGAAGGATATTCCATTGCGCCGTGGAGTCAAAGGATGCCCTACTCCTGGATATGATGTCCAATTTGTAATGAGATATGAAGATATGACATGAAGACCAAGTAGCTGCAGAACAAATGTAATCCAGCGATACCCGAGACCAAAAAGGCACTGAGGTGTTCATGGACATAGTGGAGTGGGCTTTCACCTGACAAGGAGGGGAAATGCCTCTATCAGAATATATTTGAATGATACATTGGGAAATCCAGCGAGCAATGGTCACTTTATAAATAGGCTTTCCCAGAAATGGTTTAGAATAGGAGACAAACAACTGATCAGATTTGTGAAAAGATTTTGTTCTGTGTAAATAAAACCTCAGTTATCTGTGTACTTCCAACAAGTGTAATTTGTATTCACCCCTATTTTGGAAATTTGGAAAGAAAACAGGAAGACTGATAGCTTGATTAATATTTATTCCTGAAGCCACCTTGGGAAGAAAGGAAGGATTAGTACACAGGGAAACCCTGTCCTTATGGAAAACCATGTAAGGAACTTTAATGGACAATGTTTGAAGTTCCAATACCCTCCTGGCAGAAATGATAGCTACCAAAAAGGCAGTTTTCCAAGATAGGATTTGTAAATTTACTAATGTTGCAGGCTCAAAGGGAGGAGAGACTAGAGCCTGAAGTACAAAGGTGAGGACCCAAGGAGGTGTAGGATCTTTAACTGGGGGTCCTAAACGAAATGTACCCTTAAGGAAGGTCTTGCAAAGTCTGGAAGTAGCTAGGGAAGCCATGTTTTCCCCCACATGGAAGTTAGAGATGGCAGCCAGTTGGACTTTAATGGTAGAAGAACTAGCCCTTGGTAAAAGATACCCACTAGAAATTCCAGAACAGCCAAAACCAGAGCCATAATTGGATCTAGGTCCCATTGAGAAGCCCATATAGAGAACTCTTTCCACTTGCTATGATAATTTTTTCTGGTGAAAAACTTGTAAGCCACCACCAAAATCATTTTAACCAGACAGGATAAACCAGGAACCTAATCATTAATGGAAATGGAGCAGCCAAGCGGTGAGTTTCAGACTGTCCAGGTCTGAATGAGGAATCCCGGTGGGATGTGAAATGAGATCCAGAACTGGATTCAAGATCCAGGGTGGAACTGCCAGGTGAGACCAAAGGGAGGGGAACCAGACTTGATGAGGCCAGAATGGGGCAATGAAGATTACTGTGCTCCCCAACCTATAAGCTTTCTGAAGAAACTTAAAAATGAGAGGTAACAGGGATAAGCATAAAGATGACCGGGAGGCCAAGCATGAACGAGCCTGTCTCTGGGGGCTTCCCCATGAGGGGGGTTCAGAGAGAAGAACTCACTACATTTCCCAGCTGGAGGGAGGTGTGAAGAGATCGCAGCAAGGCTGACCCCACTTGAGGAAGATCTGTCCACTACTGAAGGATTTAGAGACTACTCGTAAGGCATCAGAATAGTCCTGTTGAGCCTGTCTGCCAGAATGTTGGACATTCCCTGAATGTGCATTGCCACCAGAAAGTGGGGGGTGGAAATCACCCATTCCCACACTCTCATGGCTTCACAACAAAGGAGGTAAGATTTGGTTTCACCTTCTTTGTTGATATACCAGACTACTGACATGTTGTCTGACTGAATAGCAATAGTCCCTAGAGGAAGATGGGCATGAAGGGCCTGCAATGCTAGAAGAACTGCCCTCATCTCCAGGATGTTGATATGCAAATTGGCTTTGGAAGGGGACTATATGCCTTGGACAGTTCTTCCCAAGTAATGCCCCCCACCCTAGCTGGAAAGCATCTGTGATCACTGTGGTTGTTGGAAAAGATGGAACAAAGGAGCATCCCTTGACAAGGTCAGAGGAGAGAATCCACCAGAGAAGAGACTCTCTGCAAGCCCAGGAAATCCGAACTGGATGGGACAAGGGTAGATATAGTAGAGACCATTGAACTGCTAGTGTCCAATGGAGCACTCACATACAAAGTCGTTCAAAGGGTAAAATATTGATTGTGGCTGCCATGGAACCCAGAGCCCACAGAACAGCCTTTGCTGAGGGAAGATGAGCTTGCAGAATGTGAGAAACATGAAGTCTTAAATTGTGTACCATTTCTGGATTGTGGTAAACCTCCATTTGTATGGTGTCCAACCATGCTCCTATAAAGTCTAGGGTCTGGACTGGAGTCAGTGATGATTTGCTGAGGTTTATAGTAATGCCTAGACTGTTTGCTAATACCAGGAAATAGTCCATGGCTTGGCACAGCAGACACTTGGTGGGGGTAGCAAGGAGCCAGTCGTCCGGGTAAGGAAAGACCTCAATTCTCTGAAGCCTCAGGTGAGCTTCTGCTACTGCCATCACTTTGGTAAACATCTTGGGGGCTGTGGTGAGACCAGAGGGGAGGACCCTGAAATGATAATGATTGGCCCCCAGCCAGAAGTGGAGAAACCTGCAAAGTACCTCTTCATTTTGATATGATAGTACGTGTCCTGAAGGTCACTTGAGCACATCCAATCCTTTTCTTGCAGGTAGGGCAGGATGTACTGAAGGGTGACCATCTGGAATTTTTCCTTGGCTACAGAAAGATTCAAGGTGGAAAGATCCAGAATGGGTCTTAGGTCCCCCATCTTCTTTGGCACTAAAAAGAACCTTGAATAAATGCCCAATCTGGATTGGTCTGGGGGGACAGTTTGGCTGACTCGCTCTCTTAGCAGCTAGTTTATTTCCAGTGCTAATACCTCCCTTTGCATGGGTGGAATGTCTGGGAATGGTATGCAATAACCTTTGGGCATGTTTGCAACACCCAATGGTCTGTTGTTACGGACTCCTTCTCCATTGGGTGTACGAGAGGTGACCCCGACTGCTTCCAGAGATGACCAGATGGACAGCCTCTCATGGCTGCTGCACAGGCCTGTCCAAGAATGGTTCTCAAGCCCCAAAATTTCTCGGATCCCCTTTGCCTCAGGGCCAGCATATATCATGATCCCCTCTTGTCTCTGGGGGAAGATGAGTCCAGAGTGTCTCAGGAGAACTGATATTTTCAGAACCACATCTTCTTTGCCCCTCTCTAATTCCTGGAGAAGGATCTTTGGGGGGGGAGAAGTGGATGCTGACGGCATACAGTGTCTTTCCATCCTTCTCACTCTGGACCAGTGTTTCACACACAGATTTCCAAAACAGGGAAGAACCATCATAGGGGGCATTAGCAAAGGACGCCTTGAAGGGTTCCAAGAATTGACACAGTCAGAGCCAGGTGTGATGCCTCATAGCAACACCAGACCCGGCTGACCTAGTGGCTCCCTCCATGGCATGGGAAAGGAGGTTCATGGCTGTATTGGCTACTGCCTTAAGAGAGACCATTTGTGCGGGAACATCTTCTTGCCCTCTGCTGATGTGGACTTCGGGGGTGACTCAGCGACTTCATTAACCAAGTCACGCTGCAGTGGGATGATGTGTATTATATAGTTCATAGGTTCATAAGTTCATACTAGGCTATCTGCCCTGGGGCCTATACAAGCCTAGCCATAACAATTCCCTGGCTATTTCTTCCCACACTATTTACTTCCCTGGACCCCTGTATAGCAGGGTGATTGACGTGATCTCTGGGGTGAATTTCCTTTCTCCCATCCAATCATCAAGGTTCCTTTTGAAGAGGGCCAAAGAGGCACTCTGTTTGACATGTATGGGCAATCTATTCCAGAGCCTGGGGAGTCTCTGGGTCAGGAACCTATCCCTCCAGCATGTTTTGTTTATTGTAATGACATGGTTTAGATCCCTGGAGGATGTGGCTCTGAGGGATTGGGATTTCTTTAAGTGTAGCATGTCTAACAGCTCTGGGTTTGACATGGCCTTGTATGTTAAGCCCTTATGGTAAAGGTTGCTGAAGCATACACCCGCTTCCCAAAATGGTCCATAGTCCTCAACTCCCAGTCATGAGGATGGACTGTAGAGCTCTCCTGTGTGAGCTCTTTCGTTGTGGTGGCTGCCACCATCACAGCATTTACTGGAGACCCCTTACTCCAGCTAGTCCTGTCTGGTGGGGGACTGAGTATCTTATCTGGATGCTTGGGAATAGGCTCCTCGGTGTCCGGTTCCTTATATGCTCTAGATGTTATTAGATCTACAAGCGGGTCCATGGGAGGGGACACCCAGGAGGTAGATGGGCCCATGCTGAATGCCTCTAGGAACACTGACTCATCCAGGGTTGGTTTTTAGATGGACCCCCCCCCTCCTTTGGCAAGGGAGTTCCATGATGTCTCCAAAGGAAACATCTTCGGGGGGGGGGTGACCTGGAGGAAACTTCCCTTTTCTCTAAGTCAGTGTCATCCATCAGGGACTCTGGAGAGGAGTCCAGGTGCCTTCTTTTGCACATCCACTTGCGAGGAGCCTCCTCAGTGGGACTATCTGTGGGGGACTCGCAAGCTTCTTGCTGCTCTCAAACAGCAGCTCCCTGAGGCACAGCAAGCACAGGCTATCCCTGAGAGGACAGGAAGTTTGGGGCCGAACCCAGAGCCAAGGGAGTCAGGGTGGAGTCAAAAGACAAGATGGTTGGTGGTCTTGATGCACTCGAGAGAACCCTCTCCACCATGTCAAAAGCCGAGGGGGAGTGCACTTCCTGAGAAATAAGCAAGGGAGCTGCTCCCATTGGATATTACTTGGAAGTTGGAGCCGAGACTGCAGGAGCTGAGATGCCAAGGGGATACTGTGCTCTGAAAGGCTCAGAGATGACAGTGCCCCCTCAGATCCGATGACCAGACTATGGCTCCAAGAGATCAAATCCAACCAGGTCAGATCTGACACACTCAAGGTAATGGCTGGTGTCGAGGTACAAGGTACCATTGGCAGTGACCCCTCTGACCCCCAGGGTCCTCGGATCCAAAGACTCCAAAACTGATGGTCGGATTGGAGAAGGAGTTATGGGGTGAAAAAGGAGGAGGGAGAGAGAGAGCTGGCAAGACCCCCAACTTGATCTGGGTGCGGATGAACTTCCATATTATCCTGTCTATCTCTGCCTTACTAAGACTATGGGTCGACCTAGATGAAGAGGCCACTGATAACAGCCAGGAGTGCCGATGATGGGAACCTCTAGATGGGAGCCTAGATATCTTTGGCTCCAGGGAGAATCTGGGCGATTGGAGCCGAGGGGTACTGGACCTAGGAGGGTTCTTGGATTTAGCAGAAAGTCCAGGGACTGCTTCCTAGATTTGTCCTTCCTTTGTTTTTTGCCTTCCCCAGACCAGAACTCATGGTGTGAGGTTGAGTCCCAGAGGCCTGGGGAGGGGAGGAAGCAGAAGCAGAAGCAACTAAAGTAGAAGCCATCAAAGCCATGGTAATGAGGACAGCTGTTCCCTAGAAGGGAGCAGACCTTTCATCACCAGCTTATCCCTCCTTTCCTTAAGGGCCCGCAGGTTGAAACCCGTGCAAATAGGTTAGGAGGTAAGCAAATGGGCTGCGCCAACACACTACGCACAGTGTGCCATCGGCTGGGGAGAGCTTATGGCCCTATTCTGTGCATTTCCTGAACACTGGCTTGAGGGTCTCAGCCATAATAGAGATAACAATCACCCCAAGCAGCACCCACAGACACTCACACACACACTAAAGGAGAGGGAGTGGGAGGCCAAAGGGAAGCTATACTAACTACAACAAACTACTTTACTTTTTAATGTGGTAGGAGAGGTGAAAAGAAAAAGGATGGGAAAGAAATTTAGCCTGAACTACCCAAAAAATATAGTCACTTATCTGAAATACAGCCCGGAGCTCTGTGACCATGATGCATAGCTTTTCAGTAGCAAACGAGATCTGAGGAAGGAAGGAGACAGGGGAGCATTATAGGTAAGGGGAGGAGCTTGAAGCTCATATCAGATGCTAGTAATGCAGCTGTCTCAGATTTGATTCGGATCCGAATACCCACAGGTTGAAGACCAAATTAAGTCAAATACTTCAGATCAATACATTTGGTAGCCATTATATTTGCAGTCTACAGCTATTACACTGTTATAGTTGACTACAGCACCCTTTCTCACATCCTGAATATATATAGCTCAACTGCAAAGGTTAAACAAGACATTCCTGATGTATACAATTTACCTTGCTGTTATTGGTATTGGTTCATGTGTTATTGCAGATCAGTTGTCATAAGTCATTTCTTGCAAAACAGCTCTGAATCCACACTTATTGCGCAACAGACTTTATTGGCTATACTTTCATGAAGATACTGGTATTGTTTTGTGTTTTTATTACTCAACAGTTGTCAAAATTAATTTCTTGCAAAACAATTTTAATTTCACACTTATTGCATAACAGAGTATATTGGAAATACCTTCATGCAGTTCCTGGTATAGTTTTGGGTTTTTATTGCACGACAGTTGTGATTATACAGGTGTTGCAATACAACTCTAATTTCACAGTTATTGCATTACAAACTTTATTGTAAATAGTTTCTTACAACTAATGCTTTACTCTTCCCTGCTTATTGATGTACAGTTGGCAGTATTCCCTTATTGCAGTACTGCTCTAAGTCCATATTCATTGCAAGACAATCTTTACTGTATATACTTAATTGCAGTTAATGCTTTACTCTTTCTTTCTTTCTTATGTGACCACACTCACAGTGTAATCTGGCCAAGCGCCCGACATGCACCTTGATATTGTGAGCTGTCTTCTCTGCAGATATTGGGAGAGAAGCACACTATTTTGCATACCAGTTTAGCAGACATT
Organism: Protopterus annectens; assembly: GCF_019279795.1. Lineage (NCBI taxonomy): Eukaryota > Metazoa > Chordata > Ceratodontiformes > Protopteridae > Protopterus > Protopterus annectens. The sequence continues at coordinate 1,419,493,629 of NC_056744.1, forward strand.
CGATTTAGATATTGGTCTAACAGAGGTAAAATTACTTACAGACTTGTGGCGCATTCACTGCCTGAGCTCAGACCCAAGAGTCCAAGAAATCCCCCTTTTGATGCTTCAGGTCATAATGGTGGTGACGAGTGTGCTCACCAGTGCGGGGGATACCTGTCACACTGGTGAATTCATGTGCCAGCTGGTCCCATGCCTCCGCCTTGCACTCTGAGCCCTGGAACCCTCAATGCAGCAGCTGGTCATCATGGTTTTATGCCAGGAGTCCAACCATGACCTTGGACTCCTGAATGCCCCAACTCTGCACCTGGAAGCATGAACCCTCTCTAACACCTGCCATAGTCACTACACAGTCATAACTCCAACAGATTATGCTGTATTCCCACCTAATGAGCTTAATATAGCCCATTTTCCTGCTTTTATGTGCTACTGGGCAATATTTTAAAATGTGGCACTTTGCTTAGCAGCATGCAAACCCAGTGCAGCTAAGCTGAGCAGTGCGAAAACCTGAATACCATTATGCTTAGCAGTGATTAGGAGTGCGCAAATCAGCCAAGCAGTGCATAAACATTTTCAGCAGTTACTGTGTTTATTTAGTGCTTAGTAGGTCTTAGCAGAGCTTAGCAGAGCACAGCAGGCCATAATTTAAAAATAATTGCCATAATTTGTACTTCAAAAACAAATGCTTATTTTCCCTTCCGTGTATTCAAATCCTGCACCTACTGCCATAATTCTACTCATTTAGCTATGTGGATATGTGAAATTTTACTATATCTTTACATATACCTCTGATCTACGTATAAACACTGCTGAGCACCACACCCCATTGTGCAAACCCGCTCAGCTATGCTTAAACCTGACATTTAAATACATAATTAGATGCATCCGGTTTCTATTTTTAGATGTCTGGCAGGTGTCTCGGTGCCGCTTAATATTGCAGTGCTCCCTGCTGTGGCACGTAAACATGTTGATATACTACAATTGGACAGTGCAGGGAGTGTCTTACCCATCTGCGGACACACTTTAAACTACATTCACTACCCTGATCCAATAACCATGTTCCTTGGCTCTCCCTCTGCAATGTGCCATGATTAATATGCATGGTGCACTGCCAAGGGGGAACCGTGTACCTGGTACAGTACCATTCCGAGTAGGCTCTACACTATGCTTACATGGATTTTATTAAATCCTGGGGTCTGATTTTTTGGCTGACATTGAATGCTACAAAAAGTGAGTAAATATATTTTGTCTTAGATTCAACATTATTAACTCATGTTTAATTGATTTGTTACATCATTGAGTTGCCTGTGTTTAAATTTCTTAAAGTTGATCATCCAGTGTTGGTAGATTTTTTTGATAGTGTAAAAATATATGAGAGTGGGTCTACTTTAGATGCCCAAACCTCTGATTTACTGACACCCACTTTACCGACCCCAAATGACTGACAAATCAGTTGCCTGAGTACCCATTAGCCCGACGTGCACTTCACCGACGTTTGCTAAACTAGTGCGCTTTTATGACAACAATAACATATTCACAATAGTAATGTAGCAGGCGGTAAACACACCTCAAAAGAATGTGACATATCCTCCGAAGCATCCAAAATCCAAAAGAAGTCCAAATAAGTTTGTGAAAGGAACAAAATAATAGTTTCCTGCACATACTTGTTTCGCAATTCCAACTGAAAGTTCCTGCTATTTTGCAGATCAGAAGAACAGTCTGTAATTATCCCTTCTGTTGTCAATGTAAAGTAAAATGTTACCTCTTATTAAAGTAAGCTTAATAACTCTATTTTCTTACAATGGTCATTTTCAAATAGACAAAATTTAAATTTGCCGAATCCACTGTTAAATTCTCCTTCTTAGCAATACAGTTAATGAACGGAGATTACACACAGAATACCAATTATAAGTGTCTCACATCTTTAACAACCTAGCAATACTATGTACAAACTGTACGGCACTGTATTCCTGTCTAATATTCAGCACAGTCACAAATTGCTCATGGTGTTGTAATAACCCCCATTTTTTAGGGGACGGAGGAAAACCAGTTGCCGTTCGAACACGTAACTCATCTACTCTGTCTTGCTCGCTAGACAAAGCACATATAAGAATATGTAAATCAGTTGCTTGGAATCCTAGCAAACATTTTAGGCGCCTATGCCAAGCCTCGACAGAGTTTTGGGTACGTGGCAAGTGAAGTTCATTGAGTTCAGACACATTCCAGAATGGGATTAGAAACAGAGGTGGAAATCTAAATGAGCTTGACATCCTAGTTGTAAATTTACGCAGTCTGCCGTAAATGTACTAATCTGAAAAGTATTTCAGCAATTCTCGCCCTTCAACTGGAAAAGACACTTTCAGTTCTTCAAATGTAGATACTACCTCAGATTCCTGTAAAAACACTAAAGCTACACTCAATTGAAAGGACATATCAGTATTGTACAGTGCTGCTAATCCCAATCCCTGAACCTTTTGCCAGATATTCTGTCCGAAATGGAACAGACAAGCTTTACTTTTAGCTCCTGTAACATTAAGCCTAATGCTTTTCAGTGCAGCAACCTCAAAATCACATAAAATGAAGCAGACTTTAGCTTGAAAACCATTTGTGCTGAGTAAATAAAAGGCACAGTGCCATAGGAAATTGTAACACTTTAGAGATTTCCTACTCATCAAGGCATAAAACAAAGGTACAGCTTTATTGTAACTACTGCATTTTACCAGTCCATGAATGCTGTACAGCTGTCGACAGGTTACTCCTTTATTAAAAAAAGTTCCATCCATTAACCAAATGGAAGCATTACTCATGTCATGTAAATTATTCACTGTAGTAAATGCGTATACTACACTGTCAGTGCTTTTGTCAGCCATACTCTTGGAAATAAATGATCCCAACTTTAAGGGGAAGTCACTACAACTTATGGTCATTAAAGTAATGTCATGAGATCGCTCTGGTATATTCTCTCATCTTCGTACCCTACCGATACTTTGCAAAAGTGCTTTCTTACTCGAAATATTTTGTACTGCACCTAGTGATGTTGATGCCATTGCCTCATCAACTATTAGACATGGGTTATCCCTGCTGTACTTAGCCCTTACTTTTATATCATTACAAAGTGCATAGCATTCCACCTCAGCTGGATTAGCAGAATGCTGATGTGGAACTTACTTTAATGGTTGCTCACCTTGGTAACTAATAGAGTAAGAGCTCTGCCTTTGCATTTCCAGGACTTCTTTTCCTTACAACCCCAGTAATGTCTGTTTCCTCAGCTGCATTCTAGGTGGTACAAATAGCCCTCAAGTTGTAGCATTTCCTTACTTCTCTGTGACAGCATCACTTTGTAAATGTTTCCCACAATTCCTGGTCCAACTTCCGAGATGTCCGCCATGATTCTGTCTTAGCGTATGTTTGTGCCTAAAGGGACATTGTCTTTTTATACATGTATGCCGCAAATTACACTGTTTTGCTTGTAATGTAGTCAGGATGTCAGGCATCAGTTACTCGGTCAAATGTATTGTCGGTAATTCCATATTGCGGTCATTTAGTCTCGGTAAAGTGGGTGTCGGTAAATTGGATGTTCGGGCATCTAAAGTAGACCCATGAGAGTACATCTAAGTAGCTTTACTGGTTTTGACAATATGATGATTAATACTATTTATCATTAGACTTAATTTTAGATAATACCCTTTTTTCACATTTAATAGCAAAGTTTGTAAACAAAAGGAAAGTGTGGCAATTAGGTGCCAAGATGGCATTTGTTTTTGCTAATCTTATTATGAGTTGGTGTGAACAAAATGCATTTACATTAATTTTTTTTTAATGAGGTCGATTTTTATAGAAGGCACATAAACTGTTTTTCATTTTTATGGAATGAGTCAAACAAAGAGTTTATTACAATGTTTAATGATTTGACCAACAGTACTAACTTCATTATTTACTATTGGTAATGGTGGCAACACAGAGCATTTTCTTAGATCTCACTATTACATTAGAAAAGGATGGTCATTGTTTTTACTGCAATATACATAAAAAGAAGATTTTTGTGAATAATTATCTTTTTCATAATAGCCAACATCTGACTTTTATGAACTGAAACAATTTAAAGGAGCAATTTATATGGTTAAGTCACCTTATAAGAAATGATGATTTGTGATTTTTTTTTAAATATTCATGAATGTAGGATATGGTAGTGGCAAACTGGACTCATTGTTTAATGATGTAAGTAACAACAGATTTATTAAGTTTCATGGTTATTCTGTCAAAGCTATATGTACTAAAAGACTCTATTGTTAAAGATTTTCCTATACCTATTTCTCTTGACATGAAAAGTGTTAAGAGGCATTATGATTAACAACTGGAAAACTGTGTCAGGAAACCCAGACTTGAGTAACATTGTTGGTGGTGCATCTGCATTTATATATTAAAAAGTCAGCAATATTAAGTCTATTTTGGAGAAGACTAATATTGTTTCTTCTTCAGGTCCATTTGGGACTTAGCTATGTTTTGTAAATTATGTAGCTACATCAGTAATATGATTTTGAAAATATCAGGAAAAGAGATTATAAATAAGGAAAGATTTACATGTAATTCAGAAGGGGTCATTGGTCTGTCATATCATATACCTCTCAACCATACCGAATTCCTCGGTAAATGCTGGTTTTGAGGGCAAAATATTGGGGAGCCACAAATTCCCAAGTGGCCCCTTTAGTTTCCAAATTTCCCAGTTTTTTAATATGGAAGTTTTTTTAATACAGCTATGTTCCTGACGTCATCATGTGCAGGATGCGATGGCATCACCTGCCAAGCTGAGCCATTCATTTTAACTTTAACGCTAGGTAAAAGTAAAACACTGATGTGTTAGTTTTTCTTTTTCAGACTGCTGGGCTGAACATTGCTGCAGTTCCCGAAGCTTCTCAGGTCTGTGCATTTATGCATTACTAGTTGTTGCCCACACTTCACAGATCTATGCATTACTAGTTTTTCTAGACTGTCTGTGCATTAGTAAAATAAATTAAGAATTGTGCCAGGCTGAACATTGCTGCAGTTTCTTCAGGTCTGTGCAGTTGCTGAGACACTTCTCTGGTCAAAGTTGGTTTTAGACTGCTGGGTTTTTCTTGCAGTTTTATTTTTCATATGTTTCGGGCTGAATTTACTTGATTAGTAAATAGTAGACCGCCGAATTAGTTGCTGTCTGCAGAGCTGCAAGTTGAATGTCGCTGCTGAATTTATACTATTTTATTAAACAGTAGATTGCCAAGCTCTATTACTGTTTACTTGTAGACCAGTGCCACTACCAAGTGAACTTTACAGTTCCTTCAGGTCTGTGCAGTTGCCGAGAGGTCTGTTTTAGACTGCCAGGTTTTTCTTGGAGTTAGTTTTGTATTCTATTTGATTAGTAGACTGCCAGGTTTTTGTTAGTTTCTGTTAGACTGCCAGTTTGTTTTCTGCAGTTAGTTTTGTTTCAGAATTTATATTAGTAAACTGCCGAGAGTCTGTTTTAGACTGCCGGGTTTTTCTTGCAGTATTTGCTGAGGGTCTGTTTTAAACTGCATGGTTTTTCTTGCAGTATTTGCCAAGTTCTATCACTGTTTGATTAGTAGCATTTGGTAGACCGCCAAGTTCTTAGTGACTGTTTGAACTGATTTGGGGTTGTGTGTGTGTGTGTGTGTGTGTGTGTGTGTGTGTGTGTGTGTGTGTGGGTTTTTTTTTCTTGCATTTAGTTTTCTTTCTGTTAGACTGCCAGGTCACACTTGTAGACCGCCAAATTCTTAGTGCCTCATTGAATTGATTTGGTGTGTGTGTGTGTGTGTGTGTGTGTGTGTGTGTGTGTGTGTGTGTGTGTGTGTGTGTGGGGGGGTTCTTGCAGTTAGTTTTGTTTCTGTTAGACTGCCAGGTTTTTCTTGCAGTCAGTCTTGTTTCTGAATTTATATTAGTAGACTGCTGGGTTTTCTTGCAGTATTTGCCGAACTCCATTACTGTTTGATTAGTAACACTTGTTAGACCACCAAGTTCTTAGTGGCTGATGTCTGTACTGAGAGTGCCACAGTGCATTTGAATTGATTATTGTACCGAGTTGAATTTAGTGCTGCACACATGTAGACCATTAAGTTCTTACTGGCTGTTTAAATTGATCTGTGTGTGTGTGTGTGTGTGTGTGTGTGTGTGTGTGTGTGTGTGTGTGTGTGTGTGTGTGTGTGTGTGTGTGTGTGTAATATTACTAGCTTATCATTTTTTTTTAATGTAGCATAGGCAATTTATTCCTCAAGGGCAACAGGCAGCTTATTCGTAGAGGAAACAATGAAATATTAAGTTGTTTGCTAGCAGCAACTTCTTCATTAGTTACAGATCTCTTTAATGTGGAATTATTTAGATGACTTTTACTTCTGCAGAGATTGTGCATATTTACTGGTACTGGTGGATTGCAGAAGTTTGAGCAGATATTTATGATGGAAATGTTCTGAACTGGGCAGTTTTGTCATTATTGGTGCATGCATTTTGTTTCATTGCTTACTGGAAAAATGATCAAAACAAATTTAAAATGCGCTCTAACAATGTGCTGTATTATACAAGGAATGTAATTTAATACAATCAGGAAAGTGTAACAATGAACACATGTATGTTTCATGTGCAAGGGGCCTATAATTTGAAAAGGTAATCTTTATCCACCACTGGCCAGATGCATTTACATTGAATGTGGCTTTCAATGCTGTTTCAATGAATGTGAGTTTCAAGGGGAGAGAAGTTTTAATGCTAAGTCTGTTTTCATTGTGAGACTGCATTGCTTTGTTTCACAGATGTCTATTAGTGTTTGTGCTATAAAATGTAAAATAAAAGTTTTAAATGAAATCCAAATAATCATCGAAGTAAAACAGTATGCACATTATAGTGTTTATGGTAAATAGGGCAAAATAGCCAAATAATGGGACATTGAAATGACTGCGGTGGGAAGGCTGTGTATTGGGGGACCCCATTTGACCATGATTTTGTGAGAGGGGAAGGGCGGCAAACTCAAAGACAGCCCCAGGCAGCACAAACTTGAGCTATGCCACTGATCAAAATGACTTTTGGAGGTCCTAGCAAACTATAATATTCTTCTGCTAAGATTAGAATATTGCCTATGGTAAATGCTCTACTTTTACCACAAAACCCACATACTGCAAGTCACCAAAAACAAAATCCTAAGGTTCATCATCTTCTCCCTTCTCACTGAACATCACTGGTACACATTTCAAAATAAAAAAATGGTTATCATGCTACCATTTACTAAAGGGTCTGGGCTGGGCCATAATTTGGTTGTCTTTTCTTCAGTTTGCATTTGAAAGCTGGTATCCCACAATTCCATTGGAATGGGTGGGGTTACATAATTATGTATGCAAATTTTAAGTTAATCAGTGTTCAGATTTGTACCTATATTTCATGGGCTTTTGTCCAGATTTTTGATGTTTCCAGGTTGAGAGGTATGTTTGTAAACTTGCTGTTCCTGCAAGAGCATTGATGTAAAACTATTAGGAAGCTCTTGCAGAGAATTTATGACCATGTCTTGGCAGTGCCAGTAATTGTCAAGGATATTGTTACCTCAAGATAAACTCCTGTAAACATCAAATTTGAATTCTTGGATGTCCAGCTCACCATGAACAATACTTATTACCACTTCCTAGCTATCCATAGAACACCCTCTATTTCCTCTTTTGAGCATCATAGCTATCTTAATACCTTAGCAGAAATCCACATTAAACACATCACTTTTCCACTGGGATCTTCAACTGTCCATCAATATACTGTCATTCAATAGTCAACACACACCTAATGCTTCCTTGACATTATAAATACTAACTCCATTTTACAAATAATTATCAGTCCTTCTAGGCACCCTAAATACCCTTGATCTTGTTCTCACAATATAACCATTTCTTGCACACATTCATAAATACCATCTTCTCTTCTTAAATCAGACCATAAACAGTGACCATTTCCTTTAAAACTTGTGTTACTTCTCTACTTCCCTATAAATACCTCTGTGTTTAGGGACTTATCAAAAGAACACCATCTTCAGTTACTTACTCTCCTAAGTAAATTCTGCTGTAATTCTCCTGTGATGGATCCCATTGCTAAAGCTGCTGTTTATGCCTCTGACTTTTTCTCCCACTTAAATAGTTGTATTGATAAGGCAGTCCCTATCCATACCAAACATAATGAGAAATTTAAAAACAAACCTGTATAACTAAATTATATAACAAGAGAAAGAAATGACATAACGCCAACTCATGAGCAGACTTAATCAAACTTATAAAGAGCTTAAGGCAATGATTAGGAAGCTCAGCGCAGGGGATAACACTAAAATATGCAAAAAATAAAAAAAAATGATTACAAATCTTTCTTTAACTATGTCGGGAGGTTAAGAACTAGCACTCAATAATGTTCAGAGATAGCTTACAATAATACTGCCCACTCTGACCCCAAGAACATAGCTAATATCCTAGCTGACAAATTTGGTTCAAATTTTACTCAATTCATATTTATAGCTATTCTAAAAAATCCACACTCCCAGTGATCCATTTAATTGCTAAGGAACAAGTCCTTTAAGTATTCTTAAAAGTAAAGCTCACCTAATCCATAGACTCTGACAATATACCAGGTCACCATATTTTTAGTATCAAATCTGAGCCCCTACTTAACCACATTAGTCTATGCTTCTCCACTGGTTACATTCCTGAAAGCCAGAAAACAGCCATTGTAATATAGTTATTCAAGGGTGGTCCGGTGTCAGACCCAGGTAGCTATAGACCCATTAGTCTCACTAGCCTCATATGTAAAACCAGGGAAAATATTATTTCAGATTTCATTTATTTTGACATGGAAAATCTCGTAACCATGATCTCTGATGAATTCAGCTTTGTCAAAGGAAAGTCTTGCCTATTTAACCTCATTAATTTCTTTGAAAAGTAAGTGAAGCAACGGGTATGGGTTACACATTACCTACAGCATATCTGGATCTGTCCAAGATCTTTTACACTACTCCTCGTGTAAGCATTGTTGACAGACTTGTAAATCTGAATATAAACCCTTATGGTATACTGTGGACATCTGTTGTACTGAAAGAACCAATCCAGTTAACATCACAGATGTTGCTTCCTAAAACAAAAAAAGTTACAATTGGTTTACCATGGAACTCAATATTTCTCAGACCTTCAAGACAACACTCCTGGTCTATGGTTATTTACATTTGCACATGATTGAAAATTGATAGTTGTTTTTCAATTCAATATTCCACTGATTCACAATTGCTCAAACATGGTTTAGATTACGTTAATAGTTGGTGCAAGGACAGTCATCTCAAATTAAATGTGAAAAATTTATTCTAGTTAATTTTGATAAACAAAGCATTTTCTCATACAACATAAATGACATACTCCTCCAATCAGATGCTGTTGTAAGGGATCTAGGCACTATTGTTGATGATTCTTTATCTTTTGACCATCATTTCTCTGAAGTAGTTCAGAAACCTTCTATCTGAATCATATAATTGCAAAAGGGACGACCTCTAGATCCAAAGCAGTGTTAATTCCCCTTTACTCCTATCTTTTTAGACTTATTATTGAATATAATGCCCCCTTTGGCATGTGCTGTCTAAATGTGTCTCTTAACTTGAGGGATCTCAGAGATTCATAACTAGAAAGACCAGTAGCATCAACAATCTTAGTTATCTGGAATAGCTGTCAACCCTCTCTCTCTCTGTACTTAGTCTCTTACTGACTCCTGTGTTAGGATCTTTTTCTAGCCTTTTGAGTCTTGAAGGCTCTGATCCTCTTTAACCTCCCGTTCCTGCTTAGAAAAAAATATTTTTCAAATACCCTGTGATGATAGGAGGTACTGCCAGGCATGCTAGGAGAAATAGGGCAGTGGATGTATGACTTGTGCCATAACAGCTAGCTGGAATTTTGTAAATAATTATATGTCATTTGTATATCAAACTGATTTGTACAGATGCTTGTGCTGAAAATGAATTTGTGAGGTTTGCTTGTGTTAACATTACCCTTTGTGTTACGATTAACTTTGCTCAGCATAATTGGATACTCTTTTAAGAGCCTTATAGTAACTGACAAGAAAATACTAAATATATATATATATATTACAGTAAACCACAGAGTAACTGACTGGTGGCAGTGAATCTACCTTATAGTCTGGGCAAAGTTGGTAGAGTGGGTAATCTGTGCCAGCCTTTCCCAGGTCAGTGTGCGTGTGTATGTGTGTGTGAAAATTAAATCTCAAAGAGTGTGTGTGCGTCAGCTAATTGGGGCAGGAACATGAAGCACTGGTTTCATAGTGCCAGTGGGAAGCATTATTGGGGGACCTGGGGAGAGGCAGACAGTGTGTGCCCTGGGTGCTATTAAGGGAAACTGTGCTTGATGCAGACAGGTCTGCATCTGGAAATACTGAGTGTATCCATTTGTATTCCAAGTGCACATCCCTCTCCAGTTTCAGTCAAGATTCAGGGTCTTTGATTATTGGCCCAGTGTGGGACCTCACATACCCAATTAAAAGAAATAAGCCTTCATTAACAGATGCATTAAACACTTTGTAGTGATAGAGTCATATTTATGCCACAACCTAGATAGCTGGGCAGCCTCATATTCTTGCCTGGTCTATCTTGTCTTGCTATCCTTGTCACTGAGGGGAACTTTTGAATATGGTTTATTGGCTAATTGGCTATGTTTCTAATAGTCTTCAGACTGATTGTCAAGTTGTTACCTATGAACCTATGATGTGCACCTTGCACTAAAGGAGTGTAAAAATTGTAAATGTTTTTAAAGAATAACTGAGCAAAGACAAGTGGGTATTTTATTGTTTCTTATGCTAGATGTCCTGTGCTTAAAGCACATGAAAATCGTCTACTAATGCTTTCAGGGTTGTTTCAGGTGCTTGTTAAGATTTCAGTATGCACAGTCTGCTTTTTTTCCAGTGACCAATGTTTAACTTTTCTTTCATTGCAAAAGGCTTAAACTTGCTTGGATTCTATTTTTTTATTCCACTTGACATACTATAAAGCTATCAGTTTTACTCGTTACAACAGTTCATTTACCTGCCACAAAACATTCACAGTACAATTTTAGTCTTAGTCACATGGTAGACTGCACAATGTAAACATGTCACTGGGTTTATTTTTGTGCATCAGTATTTTTGAAAAGTTTCTGAAATATATTGTTTTGGTAGAAATCTACTGAAAACTCTATCAAAGCCCTGCTTGTTTAGAAGGATAGGCAACAAAGTGCACAGTATGTGAAAAGTACAGTCAAGTGTTGAAACTTTATACAGCACTGAATCTAACTAGGTGGTGTCTGTAGTCAACTGTATCACTCTGTATAGCACTGAATCATAATAGGTGCTATCTGAGCAGTGGTAAGAAAGATGTGGTAAAGTGAATGAGACACACAAGTAAAAGGCAAGTTGAGTAATGAATTGCTAACATAAAAGAACTTCTATACCTATGCAATATTTCCACAGTTCCCATGTGGAGGGTTGTCCAACAATAAAGTGTATCTTCATGGCAGTTAAAGAGCATTTTGGAAAGTTACATGAAAATGAAAATTCATCTTTGGTGCTGATTCTAAAAGTAAATCAGCCTGACATAGAAAACGAGGATCATTCCTGAGTAAAGCAAGAAAAACTGCTGCTTTTACAAAGTTGAAACTCCTTGACATGGGAAAGAGGAGTTATTGTTGCATAAAGCAAGAAATACATTTTGAATGTCAAAAGTCAAACCCTGTAACAGGAAAAAGGGGTTCATTGCTGTATAAAGCAAGAAAGGTATTGATTCAAAAAAATAAACCCCCCTCTTCTTCTTCTTTCGGCTTTTCCCAGTTAGGGGTCGCCACAGCGGATCATCTGTCTGCTCATGATTGGCAGTGGTGTTTTATGGTGTCGAGTTGCCCAACCTTCCACAGAAGGCATACACATGCACACACTCACACCTAGGGACAATTTAGTGTGTGCAATTCACGTACTGCATGTCTTTGGGATGTGGGAGGAAACCGGAGCACCCAGAGGAAACCCACGCAACCACAGGGAGGACATGCAGACTCTGCACAGAAGGCACCCCAGCCGAGAATCGAACAGGAAAACCTCTTGCTGTGAGGCGGCAAAGCTACCCTCTGCACCAACGTGGCCACCCAAAAAAATAACCCCCCTCTAATAGTGACAAATGGGTTAGGAGCTCTGTGAAATAACTAAAGAAAATTGTGTGCAAATCTGGCGAAACTGCCCAGGATTTCTTTATAGTGAAAAATGAGAGGCAAAAGAGGTGGAAGGCAAAATAAAACCTGTGTGGGTATCATGGTAAATGAACAGATGTTACGTTCTGCTAAGATATATTAATATGAAATCAGAAAAGAAAGTAGTACTGGCTAACTAGAACTGGTTAGAAACAGTGCTGCCATACAGCAGAATGAGTATACCTCTGATATAACATATACAAAACACATGAATGTTTTTTAGTCCAGTATTGTAAATGAGCATCAACCTTCTTAAGCAAAGTGGAACCAAAGTTGAAAATTATGGTTTTTGCTGTCACTGTCACAAGTTTTTGAGTGTCTTGCTAAGAAAATAGTACTTGTAGGAAAAGACAATTGTTGAGATTATTTCCAAAAATCTGCTTAAGGAGCAAAGGGTTAGCCAAGAATAAGGGAAAATAAATGATGCTATCAAAGGTGTATAACTCTACAAGACAAAATTAGAGCATGAACTGAGTGCAGAGGTGCTAAGCCAGCTAGATAGTGCTGTCTTTAAGCAAAGGAAACTACTAGTAATCATCATGGAATACATGGTTTATGAGAATGAAAAGAACATTGGCAGCTACTTTGACAAGGTCACTGCCCGATTTTAACCAGAAAAAGGCATGTCAAAACAAAAGACAATGAACTGGTTGACTTTCCAAAAGACTGTCTAAGCTATCACAAATCAAAAAGAAAAAGAGAAACTTGACCTGATACTGAAAGTTCAAAGACAAAAGAAAAACCAGTCTCAGTCCTAATCTGACAATGTGTGCTTACAGAATGAAATGAAACAATTGTGGCAGGAGCTACAGAAGATTAGCGGCACTCTGTTTGACCTAAAAGTATAACACTGGAATGTGCAAGCTGAGAATAAGTAATTAAAGGCGCAACTGAAACAGACTGAAAAAAAGTCAAGAACTATATACAGACTCCTGCACACAACAATGACGTGTCAGTTTAAAAAAAAAATGGAAGTATAAATATGAGAAGTATAAATATGAGAAAATAGTTGCCAGTGATCATCAGCAGCTTATTTAGAGCTGCTATATCGTGAACATTTCTGAGACTTTAAAGTGATTTGAAATGTGAGTTATTTCCTATCAGTTCTAAATAATGTATTTTGTTTATTAGGAAAAGACTTTTTAGATATAATGAGTTCATAGGTTCATAGGTGTGTACTAGGCTAATGACCCTCGGGCCTTTACAAACTTGGCCCATAGAAGTGCCCTGGCATCGTGCCACCCGATGTTAGTTCCTAGTGCCTCTATCAAGTAGAGCCACTGGAGTTATCCCCGGGGTGAACTTTCTATTTCCCATCCACTCATCAAGATTTGTCTTGAAGAGGGCTAGTGAGGTGCTCTGCTTAACATGTATGGGAAGTCTATTCCAGAGCATGGGCAGTCTCTAGGTTATGAACCTGTCCCTCCAGCATGTTCAGTTGATTGTGGTAATGAGGTTGAGGTATCTGGAGTGTCTGGTGTGGAGGGACTGGGATTTCTTTAGATGTAGCATTTCTAACAGAGCTGGGACAGACATGGCTTTGTAAGTCAAGCAGAGATCGCCTCTTAATAGATGATATGAGACAGGGAATAGCTGGAGTTTTTTGAGGCTGTCCATGTAGGACATGTGTTTAAAGCCTAGGATCCTCTTCACGAGGTGCTTTTGTGGCCTCTCCAGCTGTTGCAGGTGTCTAGTGAGGTACATGCCAAATGGAGAATTATACTCGATGATTGGCCTAATGAGGGAACAGTAGAGAGAAATGATGACCTCTTTCTTCCTGGATGCAAAACCCTTGGTAGTGAGATGTGCCACAAAGAAGTACTTTCTGACCACAGTGGCAATGTGGTGGTCGAAGGAGAGGTTGCTCTTAACCTGTGTCCTCAGATCTCTTATAATGCCTTCAGTGTTCAGTGGACTCCCATCAAAGTGGTAATTAGTGGGAACTGAGTTTTTCCCAGAGGGAATGATGACACATTTTTTGGCATTAACTTTAAGGCCATGGTTTCAACACCAGTCATTGGTCTCACTAAGGCCTTTCTGTAGGATGTCTGCATCACTTGCGGAGTTAATAATGGCTCCCAGCTTGCAGTAGTCTGCGAATTTGGTTAGCCTGAGTCCCTCCATATTGGCCTGGACTTCTGAAAAGTAGATGCCAAACAGGAGAGGACCCAGGACCGATCCCTGTAGGACTCCACTCGTGACTGGTCAGCAGTCTGACTTGGAGTCCACTACTTTCACACTGTGTGTTCTATCTGTGACCCAGTTTGCAATCCACCTAATGATATAGGGGTTGATGCCTAGTTTGGAGAGGTTATCAATAATTCCTGAGTGAGGAGTGGTATCAAAGGCCTTGGCCAGATTGAGGTAGGCTGTATGCAGTGCCTTACATTCATCCACAGCCCTGGTGACTGACTCAAAGAAGTCAACCAGGTAAAGCAGGCATGATCTACCTTTTACAAAACCAAATTGTGTGGGATCTAGAGTTTGGAGATTCCCTATATCCTCGTTAATTAGGTCCATGATGATGCACTCCATAGCCTTACATATCAGACTCATCAGACTAATGGGGTGATAATTTCCAGGGTCTGTAGTCACATCTCCTTTATGGAGAGGGATGACTGTAGCAGTGCGCCATTCGGTAGGGGCAAAGCCTGAGGTGAGGCTGTGAGTGAACAGAGCACACAGATGTGTTGCCAGTTCACTTTGTAATTTATGTAGAACACAGCCAGGGATATCGTCAGGTCCCATGGAAGCTGTATTCTTGGCCTTAGACAATGCAACTTTAAGCTGTGCTGCCGTTATGCTGGGTGCATGGCATTCTTCCAGTATTAAGATTGGTCCTTTAGGGAGGGAGAGAGGGGGGGTAAAGTTGGCACTGAATCTGTTGATATGTTGGCAAGATTTCTTGGCTCAGTACAGGAGGTACCATTGTGCAGTAACTCAGAGCAAATCTGGGTATTGCCAAGGTAATTCTTATTATAACTAAAGAAAGCTTTGTGGTTGTTTTTAATGTCTGCCGCAATTCTGCCTTCATAGCTGGCTTTGGAGGTTTTGATGAGGGATCTCAACTTTTTGTTGAGGCTAATAAGGGAATTTTTCCAGTCTTGCGACTTTTCCTTTTTCTGCAACAGTTTCTTCCTTCTGTTGTAGAGTTTATTAATGGCAGAGGACCACCAGACTGGCTTCCTTTTTTTGAAGGAGAGTGTTTTGGTTCTGTTGGGTATGGCTAGTTCCATGCATTTATGTACATGTTCGTACAGTGCATTGGTGTATGATTTGTCAGTCATGCAACTATTTTCCATTGGCATGGGTGCCGTGAAGTTAGCCACCTCTGTTTTTAGGAGTCCAAAGTAAGCTTTAGAGAAGTTTTTCATGGTGGATACCTTTGCGGGAGGTGTAGGTGAGATGTGGATTTCCCTGGTGATTAGTTTGTGGTCGGAGCTAACCAGGGAGGAATTGACTATTGGTGTAGCGCAATGGTTGCCCATGTTAGTAATAACCAGGTCAAGGATGTTGCTTCCTCTAGTGGGGGTATGAATGAGCTGGTCCAGGGCATTGGAAATGATGAATTCCAGGAAGCACTGGGTCAGTGCATTGGTGCTTGAGTAATTTTCTCAGTTGATGGAGGGGTAGTTGAAGTCTCCTAATATGAGAGTGTTGGGTTGGACCTTGATAGATTCCCGGGTGCTTAGGAACATGGAGTGAGAGTCTAGGGACTTGGCTGGGGACCTATAGCAGTCTATGACCTGGATCGCAGTCTTACCCAATGTTAATTGTACTTGAAGTAACTCAGATGCATTATGCTGGGCTACTAGTCTGGAGATTTGCATATGTTTTATGAATATGGAGACACCACCATCTTTCGATCATCACTCCATGTTTCGGGGCCAAAAGGTGTGGAATGAGTTATAGCCTGGTAGCGCAGGGGTGCTTTCTGCTACTTTAAACCAGGTCTCCATTACAGCACAAATGTTGATGTTCTCCATTTTGAGGAGTGCTTCAAGTGAGTACATCTTGAGATTTAGACTTCTAGCATTGAGCAGCATGACCCTCAGATTGCATTTATTTATAGCTGTTATGGTGGTAATTTAGTCTTTGGAACACCACCTAAAAAAGGCACTATAGGGGTAGCAAGAGCCTTAGACAGTACCCAGAAACCCACGGGTGACAGATGCAGGCCATTTCTGGCGAAGCATCATGGTCTGTCAATCATGTCATCCCAAGCAGGCAGATAGTGGATCCCCTTAAAATGACACCAGAAACTTATCCAGTTGTTGAAGTCAATCATTTTCTGCTTGTACTGTGGTATCATTCTGGTTGACGGTAGGATACTGCTCAGGGCTAGGGTCATACCTGCCTGGGCTACATAATCTGAGAGCTCCTTGATGTCTCTTTTCATGTAGACAGAGAGGTGCAGCTCAGGTCATTTACATCCACAAGGACAATGACAGAGTCATACTTGTACTTGTTGTGGAGTGACCTGGTTGTGTTATGTGTCGGATTCTGGCACCTGATAGACAGCTAACTGTTACCTTCTCCTTATTCAACCTAGTGAGTGGGACATCTATGATTTAGTTTCTTGGACAAGGTGTTTAGCCTTGGGGGCTTAGGTTGAGGGGCACACTGTGGAGGTGAGCTATGTGTCCTGTGGTTTGTGCTGGTTGAGTGCATTTCTGTCTTGAAGGTCACTACTGTTTGGGTACATTTCTATTGAGTGCCTCCACGAAGCTGGGTGTGTGGTTTGTGTTTTTATGTGAGAGCTGTGATAGTGGCTGTTCTGTAGGGCTATGTGGTCCATGTGATGCAGGTGTTGACCTTCTCCTCTTGACTAGCTAGTACAGTCTTGGCTGGAGAGTGCATAGCTTCCAATTTGGTGATATAAGTGCATCCCTCACATGTCTGAGTGCTGGGATGTAAGAGGAGATGGTTGTCTGTCTACATGAGGCAGTTGCTACACTGCCTCAGAATGCCCAAGTGCACTTGGTTCATAGGAGAAAGCACAGGAAACTGCCCTTTAATCATGCCAGGAGGGGTGGTCATAACTACTATGGACTGGAGCTATTTCCATGAAGAATGACTAGTGGTGATGGCTCTTAGGTGTGCTGTAATAATTGCTATAAAAACCTGTTGAAGTGCAAAGTGATTTGGCTGTTTGAAGTGCAAGAGAGAAAGAACTAGCAATATCTAAGGGAAAAACTGAAGAGCAGACTTTCTGGCAACAGTAACAATTTACCTCAGCTCTGTGCCACTGAGCGGAGCTTAAACAAGTGCAAACCCGTGCAAACATGGGCTTTTTAAACCAGAAAGTTGAAAGGGATGGAAAAACTCCCCAAACATTCAATAAACTACAATTTCTAGGACAGAAACCACTCCACTTGTGGTAGATAGGCTACCTAATGCTTACCACTCTGTCTAATAAGCTAGAAGGCTTCCCTCCCACACAGAAAGGCTTGGGGGGCTCAGAAGCTTAGAAACAGTCTTGGAAACAGCAAATCTGTATCAGGACTAGACTAGTTACAGGAAAGGTGGGACACAAGCACAAACACAGGCTTTTAAACCAAAAAGTTGAAGCGGATGAAAAAACTGCCCAAACGGCCACAAAACTACAATTTCTGGGTCAGAAATCACTCCTTTTGTTGTAGATAGCCTACCTAGTGCTTGCCACTCCCACTGCACTGCTAGAAGGCTTCCGTCCAACACAGAAAGACTTGGGGGGCTCAGAAGCTTACAAACAATTCTGGATACAGCAAATCTGTATCTGGACTATACTAGTTACAGAAAAGGCGAGAAACAAGCTTAGAGCTTTTTTTTTTTTTTTTTACAGAAAAGCAAATTCAATTCAAATGCAGTGCAAGTTAGCACACTTGAATGTGTAACAATATTAAAGCAAATACAGTTTAAATCAATGCAATTAAATTAAAACATAACTAAAAACATGTGCAGAAAGCAGTGAATTAGGAAAAAATCAAAATGGAGGCACTTAAGAGTATCAGAAAACAATGCCGGCAAATATATAAATAATTCAAGTAACAAGTCAAAAAATGTGAACACACCAACCAAGCTGAGCAGAGACAAAGTGTTATCTTCCAAAACATGATTAATGACTTTATTGTAGAAGGATGAGCACTTTCACGGAGCTACCGCTTCAGATCCAAATAAAACTAACAGCTTAAGCAACAGGCATTTTTATACAAATTTAAAATCACGTTACACACGCTGCTTCGCAAGGGAAGGCTTGCACCTGTCACCCCTGGGATTCCGGATATTGGCTAAGGCTCTTGCCACCCCCATAGTGCCTTTTTTAGGCAAGGCTCAAATTCTAAACCTACCACCCTAGAAAACAAAAATGGGAAGAAACTGTGGGTAATGCTGCTCAATGCCAGAAGTCTAAATCTCAAAATGCACGCACTCGAGGCCCTTCTCAGTATGGAGAACATCGATGTCTGTGCTGTAACTGAAACCTGGTTCAAGGCTCCTGAGAGCACCCCGGCACTATTAGGTTTTACCTCATATCATGCGTTCGCCCCAAAACCCGGACCACACCACAAAAGGAGGGTGTATCCATATTCATAAGGGATACCCACACCTCCAGGTTGGTGGCAACGCAGCTTGGAAACCATCCAGGTGCAACTAACCATAGGCAAAACTGCTCTACAAATTGTAGCATGCTACAGGCCACCCTCTCAAACTCAGGAACCCCACACAGCCTTCCTGAAGACATTGGAGGGTATAAATGTATCTCCAAACACCATCATATTGGGTGACTTCAACTACCGAATATAGACTGGGAACATTACTCAAGCCCTAACTTTCTAGCCCAATGGTTCCTGGAGTTCATAAATTCAAATGCCATGGAACAGCTAGTCACTGTTCCCATGAGAGGAGAAAATATACTAGATCTCATTATCACAAACATGGGGACAAAATGCTCCACACCGGAAGTATATCCCTCATTGGTGAGATCTGATCATAAACTAATCTCACTGGAAATCCACATCCCGCCCCCACCCCAAACAAAAAAGACCACAGTGAAGAACTTCTCTAAAGCAAACTTCACACTACTCAAGACTGGTGTGGTATCCTTCAAGGCCCCTGAGTCAGTGGAAACCACAACCCAAGCTGCGGAAGCCCTTACAAATGCCTTCTATGAACACCTCCAGGACTGCATGGATCAGGCAATCCCAAATAAAACCAAGACTCTTTCCACAAAGGGCAAATGTCCAGTCTGATGGACCCCAGCCATTAACAAACTTTACAATAAGAGGAGAAAGCTATTGAATTATAGAACAAAATCCATAAAAGGGAAGTCACCCCTGATCATTATTAGTAAAAAAATACGAGCACTCATAAAATCAACTAAGGCCAATTTTGAGAGAAAAATTGCCATGGATTCAAAGGACAATCATAAGGCCTTTTTCAGCTATGTCCATAAAATATTCAGTTGTGGCAGGAACTCCAAGGCATGAAACAAGGTGTAGAAACTCCACTTTATTCACCAAAAATAGAAAGGTAAAACAGGTTTTAAAACAGGTTTTAGCACTTTCATCTCGAAATGAGACTTCATCAGAAACAGTGTTTCAAAACCAAAGTATCATTTAAGTATCAGATGTAATTAAGTAATTAATGATGTCACCATGACATGTTTTCAGCTAAAACTTTTCTTAAAAGGATATGAACTGTTAAACCTGGTTCCAAAATAAATTACACAATATTGAAAATATATGTTAAAATCAAACTGTTTACATGTATTGAAACATAAAAAATATATGAAAAAACAATAAATATTCATACTACAATGTAGACATAATAAATAAACTGTTAAATAAATATTAATGTAAACTGTAAAAATGTTTAAAATATAGATTAAATTGATTAATATTTATTTAACAGTTTATTTATTATGTTCATATATTTTTTATGTTTCAATACATTTAAACACACACACACACACACACACACACACACACACACACACACACACACACACACACACACACACACACACACACACACAAAGATAAATTATTACTATAGGAAGTTACCCTAGAGTATTATGTGTAAAAGGAAACTTTGATTGCAATACTAGGGAAGTGGTTTATGTGTGCCAGTTGTGTCCAGTGTTTTTTTATACAGAGAAAACCAAGCAGGCTTTTAAGAAAATAATTTATCAACAGGTGTATACAATTAGAAAAAGTGAGTCTTCTATATGGACAAAGTATCAGATGGTATAATAACAAAAGGAAATCTTGGGATAAGGAATTGTTAGATATTCAAAGTAAACTGGACTCTTATAAACATAATAATAAAGAAAATATTATGGACAAGAAAGTTATTGAAGAAATAAACAAACTAAATGAGAAATACAAAGAAATTTTAACTCATAAAGTTAAAATAACTTTAGAGAAATACAAGTTTTTGTCTTATTCAATAAGCCCCAAATACTTACATAGACTTAAAAATAAAACAAAAAGATTGAATAAACAAAACCATATCAAAGAAATCTTTTCTCTAAGGAAAAGAAGAATGTTTCTAGTATACCAGAAATACTGGACGAATTTAGAAATCACTTTCACAAGATTAACCATAACAACATTAACATGGAACCTAAAGATAAAATAAAGGAGTTTATAATCACAAACATGAATAAAAAGCTTAATAAACAACAGATTAAACTATTGGACAAGAGTATTTCATATACAGAAGTTATTACACAAATAAATAAGCTTAAATCAAACAAAGCACCGGGTAATGATGGTATTATACCAGAGATATATAAAATCCTTTCTAAAACTACATATTCATTAATACATAAGGTTTTTATTCTGGCCCAAACTGAGTTAATAACCCCGCCATCTTGGCAATATACATTTATTTCACCAATTTTAAAACCTAATAAAGATCCAACTAGATGTTCTTCATATCGACCCATCTCATTACTTAATGTTGATTATAAAATGTTTATGAGTATTTTTGCTGATAGATTGAAGACAATTATCCCGGCATTATAGACATAGATCAGACGGGCTTCATTGTAAATAGAAATACTTTTGATAATATAAGAAGAACTTTAACATTAATTGATTTTGCAAATAGGAAAAGAAAGATTTAACACTTATTAGTCTTGATATAGGTTCAGCATTTGATTCAGTAAGTTGGGACTATCTGTTTACCTTACTGAAATGCACAAATTTCTCTGATGCATTTGTAAATTTAATTGAGCATTTATACAAAGGAACGCTGGCTTATATTAAGGTAGGAACATATGTTTCACAAAAATACCCATTCTTAAAGGTACAAAGCAAGGATGTCCACTTTCTCCACTATTATTCACTTTAGTAATGGAGCCTTGGGCTAATTTGATTAGAAACAGTACTGACATAGAGGGTTTTGAAATAGAAGAAAATACAACATAAAAATTCAACTTTTGCAGATGATGTTCTAATTACATCAGCAGGATCTAATTCTTCTATGCAGTCTTTATTTGATAAAATTATGAATTTTAAAAGTATTTCTGGTTTAATATTCAATGAAGAAAAACTAAAATACTACCTATATATACACGAAAAAATACTCTCATTAGTGATTTTACTAAATATGTACCCAACTCAGGTCAGATAACTTATTTAGGTATAATACTATCTAAAGATATTAAATCTATTATATATAATAACTATAATACCTGTTTTCTTAATATACAAAATCTTTTAATACCTGGAATAATATGTTTTTTACTATGGAGGAGAGACTTACAATTATTAAAATGATAATATTCCCCAAGATTTTATACTTAATACAATCAATAATACTTTCACCTACAAAAATAACTATCAAGAAATTGAATACACTAATGTTAAATTTCTTATGGGCACCTAATAGACCTAGGATTGCATTAAAGAAACATACTAATAGCTGGTCTCAAGGGGGTATTTCTTTTCCAGACTTTAATTTATATATTATCTCTTCTATTATAAAAGTTATTACTTTATTAATAGATCGGTCATATGTCGCAAAATGGAAAGATTATTGGGAGCTAATTAGTATGCACTTCATGAAAATCTCCTTAACACATAAAAATATGATTATAAATAACTCCATGTTGTGGTTGCTAAAGAAATTTTGTACTTCACCTATTACACCTAAACATATGGTCTGTTACCCATTAAATATTATTATTAGTTATCGTAACTTTATATTCATGCACCCTAAGTATAGGGAATGGAATTTTATTGTATTCCCTATAATTTATACTCAGGGTATGCTTATGTCATCTACTTCTGAAGGAGCTCATTTAGCTATAGATAATAATCTAAAGTACTGGTATCAGCTGATATCTGATAATAAAGTTAAAAATCTAGATTTCTTAAAACAAGAATTTGATCTAAGAGAAACTTGCTGGTTAGAGGTTCAGATCTTTAGACAACATCTCATTGATAGAATAGATCTAATGTCTATAACAGTTAAAGAATCTATTCCAAAACTGATTGATTACTTGATAATAAATTTACAGCATAAAGTTTCTGATAAAGGTAAACTTTCATATATACATAAAATTATCAGACAAGAAACTTTTTACAATGTAGATTCATACTGGAATTATTTCACCTCTATTAATGGGGACCCACCAACTCAACAAGATAAACAATATATATTGGAATCTGCTTATAGAACTGCATCTTCCATTGTCTGGAGACTTTATACATGGAAATTTTTACATAGATCTTTTATACACCTTTGATGATGAATAAAATTAATAATAAAGATAATCTATGTAAGAGATGTAATGTAGAAATTAATGCTGACTGGGCTCATATGTTTTATGACTGTATGAAGTTGAAAGAATACTGGAAGTCAATTAATGAATTTTTGCAGGCTCTTTTACAGATAATTTCATTATTTCTAAGTCTCTTATATTATTCAACACACCTGTACCTCAATGTGTTAAAAAGATTAAGCTTCCCTTGTTATGGTCTATCCTAGCAGTGGCTAGGAAAATAATAACTAGAAATTGGATTTCAGATACACCTCCTTCGTTCAATGAATTTAAAAATGTTATGAATATAATGTGTCATATGGAAATAAGCACAATTAGAATGAGAACAACTAGAAAAACATCACATTTTATTGTATGGGATAATTTACAAAATTTGTTAAAAAAATTCTAATTTCAATAGCACAGTATTTTAGTTTAATTAATTGATCTGATTGTAGTGGATGTCTTTGTAAATACTTTAGTTGTTTTGTTGAATATTATAATAATACCTATTTTTAATTATTTGTATAAAATTGTTATGATATTTCTCTTATATGTTAAAACAATAAACTTGTTTTGAAAAAAAAAAAAAAGAAAAAGTGAGTCCACAAATGCCCCCAGTAAGCATTCAAATATATGCAACAATTTTAGAAAGTTTGCATTTTTTTAATTGGTGAAGGTTACACCTAATGAGAAAGGTGGAAACTGGACATCATATTTGGAATACAAAAAACTGTGTTGGCAGATTTTATTAAACATGGCCCTACCTCTGGATATCAATGAGACTATTTCCATCAATAGTACCCTGGTATCAAGAGTAGCAAAGTTATAAATGAATGCATATTCATATATTTTAAGTACATGGGTTAATGATATATTTTTAAGTTATTAAATAATTTTGATTCCTTTGATTTTTAAGTTACTGGTGCGTTGTGAGACTAATACCCATAGAGTGATTAGAGATTGTTTTTGCATAAAATGTCTAAGCTTGTTTTTATTGGATAAAAGTTAAGTCAGTTATACTTAATTAATTATATAAGGGAAGTGAATAAGTTTACAAATTGATCTGATGAAGCTCTGTTAATGTGAAATGAAAGCACTTGTTTTTCCAAAACAATCATATATTTTTATTTATGCACTAACTATATCATGCACAATGCTGCGTTAAATTAATAAGATGCCAGAAGCAAAATTGCTGGGAGAAATAATAACAACTTCAAATATGATAGTTTAGTTGTTTTGTTGAATATTATAATAATACCTATTTTTAATTATTTGTATAAAATTGTTATGATATTTCTCTTATATGTTAAAACAATAAACTTGTTTTGAAAAAAAAAAAAAAAAGAAAAAGTGAGTCCACAAATGCCCCCAGTAAGCATTCAAATATATGCAACAATTTTAGAAAGTTTGCATTTTTTTAATTGGTGAAGGTTACACCTAATGAGAAAGGTGGAAACTGGACATCATATTTGGAATACAAAAAACTGTGTTGGCAGATTTTATTAAACATGGCCCTACCTCTGGATATCAATGAGACTATTTCCATCAATAGTACCCTGGTATCAAGAGTAGCAAAGTTATAAATGAATGCATATTCATATATTTTAAGTACATGGGTTAATGATATATTTTTAAGTTATTAAATAATTTTGATTCCTTTGATTTTTAAGTTACTGGTGCGTTGTGAGACTAATACCCATAGAGTGATTAGAGATTGTTTTTGCATAAAATGTCTAAGCTTGTTTTTATTGGATAAAAGTTAAGTCAGTTATACTTAATTAATTATATAAGGGAAGTGAATAAGTTTACAAATTGATCTGATGAAGCTCTGTTAATGTGAAATGAAAGCACTTGTTTTTCCAAAACAATCATATATTTTTATTTATGCACTAACTATATCATGCACAATGCTGCGTTAAATTAGTAAGATGCCAGAAGCAAAATTGCTGGGAGAAATAATAACAACTTCAAATATGATAGTGTATTAAAAAAGAGGAGACGACAGCACAGAAGAAGTGCATAAACAGTTTATTCTGCAGAGATTAATGCTTTTTCTGTAACCATAACTTAAGACATGTATATTATTCATGCAAATTGATTGGTTATCTGATGCTTTTTTAAGTGTTTATATTCACTCTGTTGAAACTAGGTAGGAGATATGGATTATATGAAGTAGTTTGTTTAGAACGGTATTCTAAAGTATGAGTGCTTTTAAAGTGATTTAATTGGTCATATATTATTTCCTGAAGTTTTCATTTGTTGTTTTTTAAGCAATTTGATTAGTCACTATATACTTTCAAATTGTTGCTGTTGGTCCTATTGTAAGGAGATAGAGGGATATGGATTGTATAGTATCCTGAAGTAAGTACATTTTTTTTAAGTATTTAAATTGGTTAACTAATATTCTGTTTGAAGTTTTATTGGCTGTTTTGTATTAATCAGATCATATATAAGGTGTGTTTTATTAATATGTTTTAAGATCTGAAGAAAAGTCAATAAGATGTGAAAGTGCTAATCACTGTGGAATAAATAATTTATGTACTTCTTCCATGCTGTGGTCTCTTCTTTTTTGATATACTATTGATGCTTTTGTGTGTTAGAAGATACGGTACTTACGTATTATCGCAACCGTATTCCAAACATCTCACGGATTTAGATGCAGTGTTGAGAAACTGCAATGAGCAGGTCACAGATAATGTAACTAATTAAACTGGTAGTTTTAAAGACAGTGAAACTGAAGTGATTTCTTGTATGCGAGTACCGTTATTTTTCAGAGTGATATTTAATATCTGTCCATTTTTTTGGCTTTGTTCAGGCTTTTTGTGCTAACAAGTTGAAGGGTATGAGCTATCCATTATTTTTTTGAATGTCAGTAAGGCCCCACAGACCAGCTACACTGATTTCCTTTTCCCATACTACCATTTGTTGATGATGTCTCCAAGTATCGGAAAACGAACAACGGTATTTACAAATAAGAAATCCCTTCAGTTTCACTGTCTTTAATACACCATTTTGCGAGGGACAGTGACAGTCAAATCAGAGCATCTGTTCCATCCTATCTTGTCATGCATCGGAGATTCATTTTGCACATTACATAAGGATTGCAAACTATAATGAATGGAAATTGCACTTAAAAAATCAATGTCATAATTTAATCTCATGAAAATGGAAATTTGTTTTTGTGAACCGTAAACCAGTGTCCCATCACCAGCATTAGTGTAATTTTTATTAGTAGCTTATATATGACTTCAGCAGATACACAGTGTCTGCTATATAAAGGAAGAATGCCTGGTTGTTATGTAAGTAAGCCACAGTCTTAAACCATCTTTCATAAAATGTAAGTAATTGCAGCACACCAGCAATATTTTAGCTGTAAACTTAAGGCAGGAGCCTTTTTTGTTTTACAGTGCTGCCGAGAATGTGTGGTTCTGATAACATAGTTAAAGTGCTGGCGAGAATGCGTGGTTGCAATAATACGTAAATACCGAAGATACATTTACCATTCTTTGACCGCTGATTTTTTTGGATTAACTTCAGATATGAGATGTACCACTATGATGGCTGAAAGTGAAGAAGAATAAGAATTTAATAACCCGTTGAGAAAGGTGAAAGTATAAAGTGTGAAAGCTGTTTTGATACTCATAAAAAATAAATAATATCGTCTTGCCCTATCATTTCTTAGCACATAGATAGATAAGACGTGAAGGCAGTCACAGAGCTTACCTTCTTGTGCTCATACATCTCCACAGATGATGAGTGCATCCAAGAAATCACAGATGCTTGCGTTTTGGAAGGAAAGCTATGGCAACTCTGTATAGGATTTTAATGAACAAAATATCACAGTATCAAAAAAAAAGGTCCAGATAGTCAAAGCTATGGTTCTCCCAATAATAACCAAAGTCTGTGAGAGTTAGTCTATAAGAGAGACTGTTTGGTGGAAATTTGTATCTTTTGAACTGTGGTGCTGGTAAAAACTTTTGAAAATTCCATGGTCTACAACTAGATCACATCAGTATGCACATAGGAAATTAAAACCAAACTATTTTCTGGATGTTCTGAGTAAAAATGGAACTGAGGTAGTCTGCCCACATAATGCAAGATATGATTTACTATGGAAGACATTGATGCTGAAAAAGATCAAAGGTAAAAGAAGAAGGGAGTGACAGAAAATATGAAGGATAGACAGTTTTAGTAAAGTAATTAATGTGGCTGTATAAGCATTTAAATAAGCCACTACTGACAGACAGATCTGGAGTGCTAATGACTTTGAGGTCACAAAAAGTCAGACTCAACTAAATAAGAATACACTAACAACAAACCTACCGGCCAGTGACCTGAGTTCACGAGAATCCATCTTCCATTTGATAATATTTAACAGGGAGGGGCAGTCTGAAGGATATATAAATTCTCTGGTGAACTTTAGTTGCATCAGAGATAGGGCTTCCATACTGACTATCTCTGAAATATGCCACTCAGCTGTAGGCTTGTTAAAATTTATGTTGGAGTGATGGGAGAAGACCTGTGAGAACATGTGGATTGAAGAGGTGGAATGTGGTGGTAATAGTTAGCATAACGTTATGTGTGAGAACTGTATATATAGTCTGCAGAGCGTTTGATTAGTCCTGTTAATTAAGCCACAATATTGATGTAGTGCATAGAGTGCTGCGATTACACTCCAGACTTGGAAAAGGATAACCCTGCAACATGCTCCTGTAGTGCAAGACCCAAGTGTATAAGCCCTTTCAGAGGTGTGTAACAAATGTTACATACCCCCTAAGTGCTATTACATATGGGTATCAAGGAAGGGACATTCCTTCTCTCTCAACTGTCTATCTTTCCTCATAGATCCATGGAAATTTACAGACATCTGTGTGTGAGTAACTTATTTAAATTAGGCAGTATTTATAAGCTGTCCCTGACTTTTTCCTGCAATTATATTTACTTACTGTATTTGCAGCAGCACTCACTAAGTGCTTTACTAACTATCAAAGCTGGTAAAACACTTCTTTTTTTTTGTAACAGGTAGTACATGGAGTAGATAAAACTCTATGCACTGCAAAGAGTTAATTCAGGTCTCAGTAATCATAACCATTTATTATCCATTCTCAACATCGATGCCAAGATATACCTCTTGAGCTTCATTCTTGAGGTGAATTTATTGGCATCTGTGTCTTGAACACTTAATGACATAGTTATGATCATAACTCTTGATGCTACAGCCTAGGTAACAGTGCCACAAAGGCAGTAAGAAGCATATGAACAAAATCAGCTGGGTGGTAAGAAAATAAACCCCTCTGCCGTATAATGATTATTATTACTTACTTCAGTCTTATTTTTTTTATATTGTCAGATTCTGTCTAAGATTCCATACATCTTTCATATTGTATAGTTTGTTTGTTAGTTTATTTCCATTTGTTAACCCAGGATACCCTGATGGAACTTTTAGCCTTTTTGCAGAGTCCTAAGAAGAAAAGCTCCACATATAACATTAAGGAAGGTAAAATTATAAACAATATTCACAGAGTATACCAATGTAAATTATTAAAAGTAAGTTATGGTTTATCTAATATTATACAATGACTGGCCATTAACATTCAAAAATGTGCATGCTGATTGATCAGCCCAGCCAGAGTGCCTGTTGTAAAATCAAACATATACCAACATAGTTGCCTGGCCTTTCTTCTATTAATGCATGCTATGGAGCTTTCCAATTTTCTTGAGTTAAAAAAAAAAAAATAAACTTTGAAATCTGAACAGTTCACAGGTGCAAAAGAGATGGAACAGAGAAAATGCAAGGAAAATCATGTACGTTATACAAAAATAAAGAAACGTACTGGATTATCCTTGTATTTTCCCTGCCCTGTCCATGTTGTATGTCTGAACTGTCCTTATTTCAAAATTAAAAAAAAAAAAGCAAAGGAGATGATCTTCTCTCCATTGCTTCCTTCCCAAAGCACCGTAAAACTGATAATTTAGAGATAAAAAGAGCTGGGATCACTTAATGAATAACGATAATAATTAGAGTTGTCACAAATGCACATTAATTCACTTTCTTTTATTCCAATAACTTCTCAAGTTAGTAGTATAAATGTTTTAAAAAGTGTCCCTCATTATTTTGGGATTTGTTCCTTCCTCTGGAGGTTGACAGCTATGCCACCAAGCGATCTGGCTGGCATGTGGGTGTGTACCTCTGAAATGTCCCTGGTTTTGCATCATTATGTTTTGCCTTGCTCCTCATGAAATAGTTGATTTGTTTTCCTGATAAAATCATATCACAGAGGATTAGAGTCAGGCAATATTGTCAGGCATTAATAGCAGCATACTTTAAATTGTTAGGAAAAACGTGTGTTACTCGAAAACGTTCTATTAATGTTTTTACCTGTACTGAGTAACAGCTAAACCTTTTGAGTTTTGTTTATACTTACTGTGTGTTAGATTTTAGCTTATGTAACTGTTTGTGTTTGCATTCAGCCATGATCTTAGGAATATGAATGAGAAGGTGAAAAGCAGCAGCACTTGTCTTCAGAAATGGCCAAAATGTTCTGCGACTGTCATAACATTCTGAAAGCTAATCAAAAATACTTTCGCGGTCCAGGATTCTCTATTATTGCTGAAAGTCACAAACGACTGACCTTGGCACAGGATACTTCATGTACCATTTTAATAACAGAATGTATCTGTGTCAGTAGAATGATGTAAGTTTCAATGCACACTTTTTCCTCCAAGAAAAGCATGCTAGTGTAAACATACCATACGTTTACAATAAAAATCTGCAGTAACTGACATTCAGCAGTTGAGTGAGTGCAACTGTCTCAAATGTTCAAACTGCTAGGGTAGTTAAAAATAAATAACAGCAAAGACAAGTAACAAAGTAAAATTTTAAACATTGGCATGTCTTAGTAATAAGGTGTCTGCTGGACTGCTAGTCTGCTTTCCCTGCTAGGTATGCAGAAAAGTCTCAGTCAGTCAGTCAGTGAGCATTGTAATTTGGGTCTATATTAAAAGACCAAAGAGGTGTTTCATCGAACACCTCTTGCTCAACACATAAAGAGCGAGCGCACTAAAACATGAACAGTTAAAACAGTGATTTCTTTCCCTGGGAAAGAAACCGCTTGGCCATCCCTGTGTGTGTGCCCCTTTCCTCACTGTAGTGCGATCTCACAGTTGGTATATTTAGTTAGGGGGGTGAAGCCCCCCACGTTATGTTTGAAAATATGTGTGTGTTTGTGCTAGCTATTTCTTTCCCAAGGGAAAGAAATCACTGTTTTGAGCATTTGCGCTTTAGTGCGTTTGCTCTTTATGTGTCGACCAAGAGGTGTTCGATGAAACACTTCTTCGGTCTTTTAATATAGACCCTTGTAATTTGACTATTAATTAGTTAATGGCGTTAATGTTCATAAGCTACTGCTCTCCTCAAGATGTGCATATCCATTACTTCAAGCAGGCAGCTTGTTGATCAAGTTTATTGCATGCATGATGTAATGGATACTCTGATTCCTACAGGTTGTTGAGAGGTGATCCAGCCATGATGAAGCTACTGTGCATCTGCAAAATGAACAGCACTAAAAATACTAGATCCAAAAATTTAAACTTTGCTTGCGACATAAATAAAACATGCTGGTGGGACTCTCTGGAATAGGCTTCCCATCCATGTGAAGCAGAGCCCATCCCTAACCCTATTCAAAGGTAATCTTGACCATTGGATGGGCAACTGTAAATTTATGTCAGGGCTCACCCCCATGTCTTTTATAGACAGAAGCTGACACTAAACTTTCCCTAACTTCCAGTTTATGGGAAATCATAAATTCACTCCCAGGCAGACCCTCCTGCCTCCTGTAGACAGATGGCAACAGTAAACATTGCCTAACTAATCTACTCCCCTCCCACATAACTTTTTAGCAAACCCTTAACTAACATAGCTCTCCAATTTAGACACACATGTTACAAGGGGTTGCAATCAAATTGGGTTGTCTAGCTAAAGGCCTTGGTGTTCATTAGCCTAGTGTATACATATGAACCTATGTATCAATCACATTAGGAACGCCCACACCAGCATGAGCTGGGGATAATGGAGAACACTGCACCATGAGTAAATTGTGCTCATGAATGGAGTTCTGGGCCATTTTGCATTAATACAAAGGCCAGTCCTCAATATGAGTAAAGCTTGTTTCATTTTTATTCTTTAATTCACTTTTTTACACCACTATGCATTGACTCTAATCCTCAGTGATATACCAGAAAAATCAAACATCTTACTCGGGACGGGACGAAAGTATGAAGGAAAGCAATCAAGGCCATTATATAGTCAAACATAACAACAGGCCAAATTTGTATCAACATGCATTTTCTGAATGATAAGAATATGATTGGGAAAGATGGGGCAAAAATCTGAGATGTTAAAAAGCTGATAGGACAACAGTTTTCTATCAACATGCAGTTTCTGAAACAAAATCAACAATAAGTATATAACTGTAGTTCCTGACATTACTGGCAGACTGCAAATTCTTTTTTTATGGTTTATAAATACCTTTATTGAATTATCACTTGTGACATAGGCAAAACTTACATTTATAGAAAAGTAATCAAACCATATTAACAATTTCACATTTACAGCAGACTGCAATTTTCAGTGGTTTATCAGAAAAGCAAACATTTTATGAGGAGCGCAGCAAAAATATGATGCAAATCCTAGTAGTTCTGCAAAATTGGGCAATTCATGTGATGGAGCGATGATTTTTTGGCGATATTGTAGTTGAAGGCCTCACCAGATGCGCAGTAGCAAGCCACGCCCAAAACCCACCCCCGTGATATGTCATTCGTGTATATGCATTCCCTCCCAATGTACAACCGAAGGAAAAAAAAGTGCACTTGACGTTGTAATAGGACAGTAAATATAACAGTAAACTGAACTAAATTCGGTATGGCGTGAACCGACATTTAAACAAAAAAAAAACACTTTTGCGACCTTGGGATATTTCAGTTTCTTAAGAGGACTGCCAACTGCTAAATTATGGATTTGATACAACGTAATAGCTTCTTATTTAAACTAAAGTGTTTCCGTTGTCACAGTGCTTTTAATAGTCAAACAGTCACCAAAATCTCATATTGACACTTTGAATGGTTATGTGCTGTCAGTACAGCACGCAATCGTACGGAAGTGTAACTGCTTTTTTTTTCTTTTACTCAGTTGTGGGGTTAAGTCTTTAAGTCTTTAAGTATTACAGGGTGTTGCAGCATGACTGAACTTTGATATGCACATATATTTTGTATGTTTTAATTGACCTAAAATGTTTTTTATTTTATTGCCAGTTTGTCGAAAACCCCAAGTAATATGCAAACCAGGTTGTCACTCAATTTTTGACACGCTCACTTCTGCGCGAAAGAAACTGGTGAGGCCCTCAACTACAATATCGTCGACCTTTTAACTGTCTGAAATAATGTTTATAATGTCAGGGCAGTAGCAGGCAGCTATCAAAGTATACTACTGCCTTAACATTCTGAGCACTATGCAAACATCCTACCATGGTCCAGTGTTTTCTATTATTGTCTATGATCTGAAGGGATGGTAGTGCATTAATACATAGTCCTGCATCACATGAGTTACTGTGTTCCTTACAGTAATTATTCCTTGCAGTAAATAGGGTAATGCTGTCAGCGATAATGGAGAACACTAGACTGTGATGGTTGAATTTTTATGGCAGATGCATAGTTGTACGCATGTGCACTGCTGTTATAACATTTTAAATCATGATTGCAAAGACACTATTTCAGTCCAGTGCTCTCCATTGTCTCTGGGTTGGCAGGTACTATACCATGTAGATTTGTTAGTTATACTTCAATGCAAGTTGTTTGCATTGAGCGTTTATATTTGCATATCTTGGATAACTTTTCCCCAGCATTTTGAAGTTACAGTTACAAAGTAGTTTTGTGCATATCTCTTCAAGCATACCTTTTACCTGTTTTTGCTTTGTCTCAAAATGTTGCACTGCCTCTCCTAATTATTTCTCTGCGAGAAAAGGTGGTGGACTATACTTAATGGATAACAGCAATAATTTATAGACTATGATTATCTTATTTGTCAATTTTTCAAGATAATACTATTAATATTTTAAAAGGTGGCCTTGATTGTTTTGGAGGCAAGAGGTTGAGTGCTGGGTAGTACTGGAGAACTCTGCACTGAGCGTAACTCGTGTTCGTACTCATAGATATGAGTTTTGCTCAGTCCAGTGTTCTCCATTATCGTCATGCTGTCTTTTACAGTGTGAATGAAAATTAGCCACTCTATGACAGATACCCTACAAATGAAATGAGTCAGCAAGCTCTCCTTTTGACAACAACATCACCGTTCCAAGACTTTCGGACAGTTATAATCAAGCTAACCCGAACATTCATAACCAATTACCATTACACAGACAGTAAAGTCCCCAACTGGGCTTTGACTTTAAACTTTTCTTAAAAGATGAAAAGAAGAGCTAATTGAAAT
Source organism: Protopterus annectens (assembly GCF_019279795.1). NCBI lineage: Eukaryota > Metazoa > Chordata > Ceratodontiformes > Protopteridae > Protopterus > Protopterus annectens. Next base: position 1,419,527,131 of record NC_056744.1, read on the forward strand.
CTTTATAGTTAACAGCTACCCTGTCACCATAAACAAACCAGAAACTTCAGTATTAAATGTTGGTTCCTTACCACTATTTTTTCTCAGATAATTGATAAGCCTTCAGCATTTTTTTTGTTATGTTATTATTCATTTTGTGTCTGTCTAGGCAATGCATACACAAAATACAGGCTTTGAGTCAAATTTTGATGTGAGAATGTTGGCAGTGCAACATTTTAAACAATGCAACAACGATGATCTCATGTATTACACAAGGAACATTCCATGATGAATATTCTATATTCTGAAAGTCTGGTCACAAGAGAGATCATTAACAATTTACAGGGAGGATTCATTAATGTATGCCATTAGTTCCCAAGGATTTCTCTTCCTTCATTTGCCTAAGAATTTTGAAAAACTGATCATGACCCATCTAGTTTAAATTGTCAGCAGTTGTGCTGGCCCATAGTGGTATCACATTTTGCAGGCAGTTTACTACTATGTACCACTTTGTCACCCAATTGTTTTGGTACATAGTGGTAAACTCTACAAAATGTGTTACATGTAGATAGCTCTTTCTCATTGAGAACAAATCAGCCTTTGTTTATTAGCAAAGCCAAGCAGCTGTAGGAGTGATTTTAGTGAGGTAAAGGCAATGGCCATTTTCAAGGGACAGTTTGTTGTTTTGCTTTGCCTTTATTGTAGATATTAACAGAAAAGCTGATATCACACAGGTAGGTAGTACAAAATGACTGTGGTATACTTTTGGACTTTGTGTGACGGGGCTAGATACTCAACTTCACATCTAAAAAAACTGTTAGGTGTGACTCCAGACCAAACATCTGTAACCAGGCAGGGAAAATCAGTTTGTTCTTTCTTCCTTCTGTCCATGTAAAGCTATTGTCACAGTGAACAGGTCATGAATCCATTCATCCATTTCAAAGACCCAAATTGGAAATATTAAGAGTAATAAAGGAGAAAGGTACAGTAGTGTGTGGTAAATGCACTATTTGTAAATATGTGACTCGGACTTTTGAAAAAAATGAATGGAAAGAATTTTCAGACAAATGCATGTTTTACTTTTAGGAGTCAAAAAGTTATATATGCAATTAAATGTACATGTAATAAATTTTATATAGGCGAAACAAAAAGACAATTTTCATGCAGGATAAAAGAACACATAAGGGATATTAGGAACTATAAATTAACTAGTCCTGTGGCTATACATTTTAATGAAATTCATATGGGGAGTCTGGATGGGTTTCAGGCTACAGTTTTAGATAGTATAGTCCTTAATAAATTTATGAGTGATGAACAGGTTAAACAATTATTAAGGAAAAAAGAAGCATTTCTAATTTTGAAATTTAATATTATGTTTCCTGTTGGATTGAATCAGGAATGTTTCTGGAAAAGTTTTGTGTAAATATGTATATATGGTTCTGTTTTTTTAAGAAAAAGTGTAAATTAAGCTTGTTTCACAAGTAATTAATTCATTATTCCATTAAGGTTTAGTATAAATGGATGTAAAGTTTTTTAAGGTTTTGTACTCTGTTAAAGGCTTTTGGCCGAGGCGCTAGAGGTTTCTAAGCTGTGTGCTCTTAATAAATTTCCTTCTACGGAGTTGCTGGTTCACCGTTTGTGGTTTTTAAAGGTCATGAATCCACTTTGACTTGTCAGATTCCAGTTCAGGAAAGTAATTCAAAACTATTGCCTATAACACTGACAGCTAGGTGGCAGTGTTTCATTTGATACAGTCAGTATCTCTGACGGTGCTATTTATAAAGTCTGTTGACCTGTTAAACATTTCCTTAACTCCACTTTTAGCATAATTTCTTCACTCATTTTAGTTGCATTTATCTTGCTATACAACACTAGCATATTTTGATTACTGCCTTATATGTCACAGATTTACTGAGTTAATTGCAATTAATGAGTACTGATTAAACCAGCTTTATTCCATGCACTTGCAAGCAAAGTCTAACTTTGGCACAGACATGAAGTTTAGCTCGGCCTATTTCAGTATCAAATGTGCACTTCACCTTTCCTATGAAGGAGCTAACATACTTCCACATAAAGTAAAATTCTTTCATTTCTTCCTTTCATCCTAAAACATAATGCTGAGAATAACATTGCAGTCAGCTATCAAGCTTTCAAAAGTTTACCATATTAATAACAGTGTTGGGTACTCCATTTCCTTAATGGTTCGATTTCTTTTATTGCATGCACTTCCTGATGAATGACACAGAGTACTGCCTTTGCATTAGGTGCCATCTCTTTTTATTGCTGACAGCACCACTATATTTCTATTCATGACAACTGCCCTGTATGTTCATGACAACAATTAGCCTAATCCATCTTGTCCCATGTTATTTGCTCCACACTGAAATCTTCCCAATTAAATCTCGCAGAGTGTGTTAAATGGCTTTGTACAGTAGCATTAATTAATTCATCCAGCTGAAGAGAACACTTGCTGCTCATTTTGATTCTTTTAGTTGTATTTTGACATCATATACTGTATTTCTCTTTGTCTGTGCTTGGTATTGTTTGATAATGGGATTGTTTTATTTTTTCTGACATTAGTCCTATTCCTGACCTCAAACATATCAGCTGCATTGGCAATAAAAGTTGCTCTCAAACTGTAAGACATTTTCACGTGCCTTTTCTTAGCATCACAAAGTAGGATGCTTTTTTGTGTGAATTTAAAATCAAGGTCAGCTTTGGTAAAGGACTGCTATGGTCAGAAACTGAAAAGTATGTTACAGCTTGATGTTCTACACAGCACTAATGTTTGTGCAGTTTTAACAGTAGTTAGATTTCAGTGTGTTCTTCCCCATAATGGCTTATGGGGTTGCCATACTGATATAATATTTGTGTTTTAGCTAAGCTTTCTCTTTCCCAGGAACTACTATTTGTCCTCAGAACATTTTATTTTCGAACATACCTTTCCTATATTGTACTTCTGTTAGAATGGCTGTTCTCAGAATAGCTGCTCAATTTCTGAAGATCTGGAGAGAGTATAATTATTTTTAGTAGCTGCTTCTAAGTTGTGTTTTTATTTTGCAGTCTTTTAAGTAAACGTATAAGCTATTTTGTCTTCTAACACTGTTTTAAAAGATAAGAATAAATTGGAGATATGACTCACTTATTCTATAAACTAGTGGTGTCAAGTTTCTTGACATTCCAGTATCAGGTGCTCTCGCAGCTGTGACAAACACTAGAGAGTAGTAAAGCTGTGACTACTCAAACAGGCAACAAGTTTATGGTTTCAAAGGGAGGGAAGTAAACAGGGCTACAATACATCTTATTAGGTGAACCTTTCCTTATGATGTAAAAGCCAGGGAGACAGATCCCAACGAATGTTTCAGGAGACTTCATGTAACTTAGTTGGGTATACAGTGAGAAAGCTGAAGAGCACAGAAATATCATACAAAGAGAGAAACAGCTAAGCCCTTCTTTGCACAAGACAGCATATGGATGATTTTATAAGAAGGAAAATGCTCATTGGTGAGTTGTAGGTGCTGGTTATTTTTTATATACATTTTCTATTCAGAAATCAGGTAGAATCACCTGTCAAATAAGAATGTTCAGTTTCCAAATACTCTAGCTTGCAAGGCTTGATTTGAGTCATTTGCCAGTGTCTTCCAACTGTGGCTTTGGGATGCCTTGTCTGTCTGCATAGTCGAAAACTAAACCTCAAGTAATTATTTTATGAGTATAGTGCCCTGCCCTTTACCAGATGAAGCAAAATGTGCTTGGCTTCCCTTGTCAAACATTTGCTTGATGGAGCTGCTGTTTCTTCTAATGAAAAGCTATGAGCTCCTGTGCTGATAAGGCTGTTGAGCTTGCCACTTTGCGTGTGTATGTGCATTGCTCTCTGTGTGTGTTCGTGTGTGTATGTTCGTGTGTGTGTTCATGTGTGTGTTTGTGTGCGTGTGTTCGTGTGTATGTGTGTTCGTGTGTGTGTGCATGTGTGTGTGTGTGTGTGTGTGTGTGTGTGTGTGTGTGCATATGTGTGTGTTTGTGTGTTTGTGAATGTTTATGTGTGTGTGTGTGTGTGTGTGTGTGTATATTTGTGTGCGTGTGAGTACGTGTGTGTGTGATTGCATGTGTGAGTACGTGTGTGATTGAGTGTGGGTGTGTGCGTGTATGTATGAGTGTGTGTAGGTGTCTGTGTGTGTCTGTGAGTACGTGTGCACATGTGAGTGTGTATTTCAGTGTGGCAGAGACAGAGAGAGATTTCTGCTTTGCATAACTCCTTACATTTTGAAACACTTCTTTGCCCATCACCTTTATGTCTTGCCAAAATTCCCATCTCCTTTCTCAAAGTTACCAATAGCTAGATCTAACAATCTGACACTGCTAAGAGCTAATATAGTGTCATTTATATTGAAACTGTGTACATTGCTAAGAGCTAAATGAATGAGCATGTAAGCAGCAGCTTTCACTTCATTTCTGTACTTTTGAGTTGTATGGACTGTCAGTCCCATATGTGACATGCAAATGTAATACAGTATCTCAATTCTAATGCTCAGAAACAAAATACTAACCCAATACAAGTTTCACACAATGTTAAAAGTCTTACTCTGTTATGTACTATAATAAAATGTAAACACAGACGTTAATATAGCTGCTGCTTATGCAATGATTCATTAGCTTTTAGGTGAGTGGTAGCATTGTTTTCAGCTCTGGAATTCCCAGCTTATATGACATAGCACTTAATCCAAGGATAGAATCTCTGTTAATAAGAGATGAGTGTCTCAGATACTTAATTCCTATATTTAGTGGGAATTTGGAATGCATGAAGAGAGGCACTAGTTCATTTTTCCCTTATAGGATTCACAAGAATCATAGGGGTTTCAGGGCAGTTTATTCTCATGTCCATCGATAAGTTACCAGTATCCACCCCAAGATGTAGCCTTTCAAAAGGATGACTAAGTCAGTTAGTTGTGGTGTAAATTTGAGGGGCCCCATCCAGTCATTCAGGTTCTGCCTGCAGGATAATAATGTACTGCTGCTTAGCCTGCAGAGTTTGCTTATCCTAGACATGGGGAGGTGCTGCATTATTAATCTATATCTACATCACATGCTGTTTACTTGGTGGGGAAGATTTAAATTCCTGGTTCTGGCACTTACTAAGATATCAGACTTGTGGAATTATAGGAGATCAAGTGCAACATGGTCTGTAATGGAGTAAGTGAGTCACAGATCATGTCTCAAGATTCTGAAAGATACTGAGTAAAGGAATAAAGCCTCCAGACCCTGTCTTGGTAGCTCAGTGTCTAAGCATGAAATTTCTTAGTTAGGAACATTTAAGGTGTCTCCAATTGTTTGGTTTGTCAAGGGAGGTACCTCTGAATGGGATATTGTACTCTAGAATTGGTCTAATCAATGCTGAATAAGAGGGAATGATGAAATCTTCAGATCAGGATTGTATACCCTTGGCTATTAGTTGTGCTGTTTTGAAGGATTTTCTGATGTTCTACACATCACTGAGTATAACTGTGACATGATGATTGAAGGAGAGGTAACTGTAACCCAGGTATCCAGGTCACTGACATGACATTTTTGTTTAGTGAAGGAGCATGCTCCATACTATAGTTAAGGAGAGGGGATGATATTACCCTTTTTTACATTTAATTTGATCCCATTTTCAGTAAAGGTTAAGTTGTTTCTGAAGGATATAGGTGCCAGAGGGGGATTTTGACAATACATCCCAGTCTGCAGTCATCTGCAAACATAGCTAAACAGAGGTCTTTGTTCTTCATTCTCAATTTGGAGATCAGAGAAGTAAATGCTGAAAAGGAGGAGTCCTAGAGCAGAGTTATGGATGACTCCACTGATTACCTTCATATTTTCAGATGAGGCACTTGCCACATGAGCTGTGTGGATTCTGTCTTTTAATCAGTTTTCTGTCTGCCTTACCACATAGGTATCTGTATTTAAAACATTTATAGTACTTACAATGACCACATGGGGTATAATCTCACACACTTTGGCCAGGTTGAGATATGCTGTGTGAATAGCATGATCACTCTCAAGAGCCTGGGATACCCTCTCAGCGAAGGTAGCTTCCTTTAATTAAGCTGAACTGTTAAGGATATATCCTAATAAGACATTTGATTTAATAGCTGATAAGATCAGTTATGATATGCTCCATAGTTTAATAAGCCTGATGGGTATGGAATTGCTAGGGGCCATGGTAGAGCCCCCCTTGTGGTGGGGCACTTCACAACAGTGCTTCAGAATTCATGAACAGATCTTGTAGTTAACCATAGGTTTTACCACGTGAGAGATGTTCAGCAAGGGTATTTTGTTGCTATTTATTACATATTTAGATATGTTCTCAAGTCCCATGTTTCTTGTCTTTGATAGCACCTTCAGAACATATTCCTTGGTGATAATGGAGATATAAGGTGTTCTGGGGATACTGGAGTTTGGATAGTGGTGTCTGGGGTAAAGATTGCACTAAACTTGTTTGCTAATATATTAGTGATGTCTGTTCTTTGTTTACTTAGCAGACCACTGGGAGGGGGGGGGTTGTTTTTCATATATATCATTTAATTTTGCTCTGATTGGGACTGCTATTTATATGCATTTATTTAACTCCTTTGCTACTGGGTGTAGGTTTAACATAATGGCTAAGGATTTCACCTTATAAGCACAAAGTATGCGGTTTGATTCTTACCTCAGGTTATTAGCTGAAGTTAAAATAGCCCTTCATGGCACTTAGCTTCATATAAACCTATGAACTTATGTCAGCAAGCATCTAAGCTGGAACTACTGTAGTTGAATGTCAATATTTCATCATATAATTGTATGAGATTTACCCATTTGAAGGCTTTAAATTCAGAGATGTGGTTTCTGAGGCTTAGAAGACTTTGGAGGTAAATGTCACAAGTTTATGGTATGGCTTAAGAGGGAAAGGAGTAACCAGAGGAATATATTCATAAAGACTGTATTCATGAGGACCAGATCTAGACTATTATATATTCTGATGGGTTTGTTTAGCTATCTTTTCCTAGGAGTTTTGTTAATTAAGTCCAAGAACTTCTTGGCATACCCTGTGTTGGAGGTATAGGTGTTTGAGCTAATTGCAGGGTAGTTAAAGTCTTCCAAAATAATGGACTTCTTGTTCTTGTTAATAGGTGGTTCTTCAAATACTTTCAGTAATCTAGCATGATCATTTGGGGACATAGACGGGGTACTGTAGCAGGCTATAAATTGTCAGGTTTTCTTATTTATGGTGATCTGGAGTTCTAGAAGTTCTTTTTATTGGTCTCTGGAAATCTCTCTGGAGATGATATGATCCTTGATAAATATGGAGATGCTTTCAAGTTACCATCAGGCCTGAAGGGGTCTATATCAGATTATCGAATGCACTACTTACCAAACACCTCTTTGTCAAACTCTATTAAGCGAAATCTTATTCCGTTGAATGATTGTTTCAGTGAAGTTTTTCCCAGGAGAAAAAAAAAAAAACAGCTGGCCAATTCAGTCAGTACAACAAATATAGCACTATTTAAAACCCACCCTGGTTCCCCTAACTAAATATACCAACTCTGAGATTGCACTATAGTGGGGAAAAGGGCAAAAACTTTGCTGAAACAATCATTTGACGGAATAAGATTTCAACAAAGAGGTTTTTGGTAAGTAGTGCATTCGATAAACTGATAGTAACCTGGCCTGAAGGCATGATACTTCAAAACACAAGTAAGGAGGGAGTGTTTTCTTTACCCTTAAAACATGTCTTGTTAGCTATTAAAACATGGATATGTTCCAGATGCAAGAGAGCCTCAAGATCAGAGCAGTTTGTTGTTGAGACTTTTGGTGTTGAGAATCCCCTTAATGTGGTGTGAATTGGAGGCCAAAGTATTGGGAAGACTACATATTTGAAAGGTGTTGTAATTCATCTAATGTCTTAGACAGTAGCACTATATACCAAACGATATTATGAAAAAAAACTCTCCATGAATTCAAGAAGAACAGAGCTACAAGAATACTCTAAATGTGGATGCCTATTTTGTTTTATGGCTACAGGTAATATTGAAAAAAATTATGAGCTGGCAGAACAGAAAGTTTTTTTTTTCTGTAAAAAATCCATGATTATCTCATGCCACACCTTCATATCTACACTGTTCTCACAAAGTTACTCTTTCTTTAAAAATAAAAGTGACACCCCTGCTCGCTACATTAAGACCTTGAAATTAAATGAATTGCATTAGGTGATGTAACCCCCACCCTCACCTCCTATACAGAAAGAAATGCAATGCAAGAGTGATGCACATCTGACACCAACACAAGAAGCAATAATAAGTGTTTAATAATAAAAACGTTGCATTGACTAATAAAATGATGGTATTCTAGGTTTCTAATTTCTGATTTGTTACTGATAACAGCACCAAAACTCCCACTCCGCATTGCTTCTTCTTCTTCTACTTTCGGCTTTTTACTGGTTAGGGGTCACGACAGCGGATCACCTGTCCACTCATGATTGGCAGTGAAGTTTTACGGTGTCGAGTTGCCAGCCCTGCACCCAACCTTCCACAAAAGACACAAACATGCATGCAATCATGCCTAGGGCCAATTTAGAGTGCCCAATCCACCTACAGCATGTCTTTGGGATGTGGGAGGAAACCCAGGTGACCATAGGGAGGACATGCAGACTCCGCACAGAAGGCACCCCAGCTGAGGATCAATTTACCAAAAAAAAAAAGACTGATGTATAAATTTACACAAAGTAATGATAACATAGGTATATGATAATAGCAAGCTATTCCACCACAATGCCAGCAGGTGACAGGTTACCTTTGAAGCTATCTGTACATCAGCTGTACCTTAAAGTGAGTTTAAGAGAAAGGAAGGGTCAAAATCGAATGCGATCATGAAAATATTGAGTAGGGAAAACTGTAAAGCAATTAAGACAAGAAGTGTCACTGATAGAAGAGTACTGAATGAGATATGATAAAAGCAATGTGCATTATCATAACAGATTGTCATGCACTACCGCAAATAATAAAATATGGATGCCCAATACCTGAAGTTCAGTGGCATGATTTAATTAAGATAACATGATTTTTTCACTGCACTTGGTAGGTACACATGCTAAATTGCAGTTTATAACAGTCACGGCTACTATAGGCTAAGATAAATCACAAGTATAGTTACAGAACTATATTCCTCGTGGGATTTTCAGTTGGTGAACAGTGGGAAATTAAAGGGCTGCAAAACCTGTTTGGGAACCATTGAATTTGCAATCTCATAAAGAAAAGACCCCTGCAGCTATACAAGGTAAGATAACCTAAATTGCTTACCTAAATTGCTTAACTATATTTTGGAAGCCCATGAAAACATTTATTTATTTTTTATTTGGGTATTTTTTTATTTATTAATTTGTAAACTGTTTAAATAACCTAGAACACAACTTTTTATTGTATAATCTAATTGTCTTCATTTTTGGTCATTGATGTCTCTATGTCTATATAGGTATATATAAATACATGTATTCACTTTACACCGCCTTTGTTTTATTACTGTCCTGCGCCTATGGGTTTTTGAAAATGCACACTATAAATAAAATCCTGATAGACTGTTTGAGCACAAGAAACGTGACTTCATAATCTAAGGCATATCATAGTAATAATAATAATCATGATGATAATAATCATTCTGCAGCAACTTGACAGGCATGTTTAGGAAACAAGAATAATATCTGCACAGAAAGTGAATCCTCTCCATCCTGATTCAGGGAATAGTTGTATTTATTATACATTTATTTATTTTATTTTGTTTACCTGAGTGGTGCACAAATCCCAGTGGGCCTTTTTCAGGCTTGTCTGGGGGCTCAAACCAAAAGTATTATAATGTTAATACGTATAAGAGATGAAAAGTTTAACTGTTTGCAGTAAAGGCAATCAAATTCAAGATGTGTGCAGTTCCAGGTCTGGATGAGAAAACACTTCCATTATGGCTTGTTGATTTACAACTTGGCAAAGAGACAATTCCCTAAGTGCAAGTGGTTGGGAATTCAACACTATAAGAAATTATTTTCTGCAGGAGGCAGGCCCCTGTACACCCCACATTAGGGATAAGTGTCCATACCCTCTGAACTTATGTATACTAACTCCATAGTTGCAATGATGTGAATAAAAGAAGAGATCTCATGTCCAAAGGAATCAATTATGGTACGCACTTACAAACTAATGCCACCGATTCCCTCTGGAAACAGTAATCCAAGAGCTCAACATCATCAGGATGACTATTAGCAGATGTAATCTCATCTAGTTTGTGCCCACAAGGTGTAGGGAAGCCATAGAAATCAAAATACAGCTGTGTAAGTAGACTTATCATAAGAGTAGGTGTTCGAATGATAACCGCTGCAGTAGTCTTAACTATAGGGGTTATATCCTGCCAAGGATATAACAGCTGGCCAGCTTCCAAAGTTTCAGGGTGCCTTCCATACTCAGAAAATAAAGACAGGTTTGGATGCCATGCCCTTCAGAGCATTTATGCTGACAGAGAGAGAGAGACTGAGCCCTGAAAGGACAATGCTAAGAATAACAAAAAATAAATATCTGCATCCTGGCATAAACAACATACCAGAAAACAAGAGGCTGGAGGGATCAGCTACTGCAGCAGTGATCATTTGATCTTTTACTGTTATGCTACATTTACTTAGACAACTGTACTAGGTTCACCATTTTGATCACTGTTTTAGTAGTCTAAGTTATATGGGTACATTACCCTAGTTTAGTACATCTGGGAGGTGGAATAAGGGTCCAGGAGTCCACAAAGAATAGTTCTATCAAAACCTGAATGAGACCTGGAGAAGAAATCAGTCAGGCTTGTAGTGCTTTGTAAAGGTAAGTAGAGAGGACCAAGTTGCTGCTTCTAGAATATTTCTAGAATCCAACCCTTGTTGGTTAGAAATATTGGTCCTCAAAGAACAAACAGTACAACACATCTAGTTAAGGATTCCTGGGATTTTAGGACAGCTTAAACAAAATCTATGGGGAGCTGATTTGGTATTTTTAACTATTGATGTGAAAGATCTTTTTTCTTGTATTCCCAAGCAAGAAGGATTAGAATTATTTGAAGAGACACTCTTTACATGTTCCACCTTGAATCATGACAAAGTAAACCTGGTGTGTGAAATGATGGCACTTATTCTAGAGAACATTTTTTTATTCCTTGAGGGCCAATATTTCCAACAAACAAAGGGAGTTGTCATGGGGGCTGCCTGCACCCCTATATATGCAAATATAGTATTATTAGGCTGGGAATTAAAATATGTATTCCAGAAAGAATTTTGGAACAACATCCAGTTATATTGCAAGTTTTTGGATGACATCTTTATTTTGTGGAAGGGAAAAGTGGAAGATATCCCTGACTTTATTAACCGCCTGGACAAAACTACCTCATTTTTGGAGTTTACTTATAGCTCTAACACTAGATGTATACATTATTTGGACATGGCAATTTCCCACACATCTACAGGTGTCAAACTAATATATTCCATAAGAGTACTTTTTGTAATTCTTACCTTCATTATATGAGTAATGATCCACTTTCACAGAAAAAAAGCTTGGTCAAAGGACAAGCTATAAGAATTGTACACATGACTTCAGATTTGAATGATGTGAGGCAGGAATTTTTCACATCAAGAGATCTGTTTTTAGAAAGGGGATACCCTAAACAGATGGTGGAACAAATTATTGATGAGGTATATGTAGGATGGGGACAAACATATAAGCCCTTCTTAGGGAACCACCCATTTACTAACATAGCCCCTACAGATCCTGGTGAAGGGAAGATTTATGAGCATGCATGTATAGTGCAAAACAGTCCTATATCATATGAAGTGAAAAACACATTAAAAAAGAACTGGAGTATATTTAGGGTGAATAATGATGTGTTAACTGCGGTGGGAGACAAACCAGTTTTTATTAGCAAGGTTGGCATGAATATTAAATAACTTTTGGAAAATAAGGTGAATTTACCGATAGAGGGTGGTCGTGGTGCAATACCCTGTGGGAGGTACTCTCAATGTATTAATATTTTTAAAGCACCCCAAACCTACCTAGCTAATAAGATGGCATCTAAGGTTACATTTAAGAAAGGTAATTGTTTTACCACCAGAGTGGTGTACCTTGCTCTATGTGATAAGTGCAATGGATTCTATGTTGGGGAAAAGGAGAGGGTGTTGAAAAGCAGAATTAATGAGCACGTAAATAGCATCAAAAACAAGGACACACATGTATTATATAGGCATTCCCTCGCTTATTCCAATTTTATAGCTTTTACATTTGGTATTCTGGATACAGTGGACATAGATTTGAGGGGGGAGTGACTGGAAGAATTTGTTAAGTAAAAAAGAGCTGGTATGGCAACTCAGATTAGCAGCTAATTTTCCATTAAGTATAAATGATTCCTTGACTATTCTAAGAATCTATGAAACTTTAAGTATTTTACTATTTTTATATGCATTACTGTGCCTTTTTAGACATATGCTGAAGGTATTCAATATATAGTAGTTTTCTATTTGTAGCAAGCAAGGTCAGTTTGAATATTAACATTTAATTTATATTGTTCATGTGATTTTTTTCACGTGATTTTTTTGACCATATCATTGGCTCAATTTTATGTATTACGTAACATGTACTGGTATAAAGATGGTTCTCAAATCAGTGTGCTTTATTCTAAATACTTGAGCTTTGGCCGGCTAAGATCTACCTGCAATCAACTGGACGTATAAGTGAATTTAAGTACACTTTTATCTGCACTTTTTCATATAGTACTGCATTTTATTTATTTTTGTTTCTCACTGAATATTAATTGAACTGAAAATTGTGGCTGTGTGTCTCTACAGTTAGTTCCCACACCCCCTCCCTGTTCTTGTTTTGGTGTTAATCTTGGTGGCTTTAAAATTGCATGCCCCTCTTGTAAATTTCTATTTGGATACTTCTTCTGGGCCCATCTCATTTGCTCACTCAGCTGAGTGCAGTGAGATCATATTCTGATTTCAAGCACTCCTACTGTGTACAAAGAGAGCATATGGGAAGGAAAAAAATGTTTCTAAGCTTGTTTCCTGCCTTTCCTATAAGTAGTCTAGTCCACATACAGATTTGCTATGTTCAGGACTATTTGTAAACTTCTGAGCCCCCAAACCTTTCTGTGTTGGAGGGAAGCCTTTTAGCTTAATTTTGTTTCTTAGAACTAACCAGTTTTTTAGTTTCAGCACTCAGATCTGTTTCTTTGAGCTCAGCACTTGTTCAAAACATGTTGGCAGCACTAAATAAGCTACAAATTACTACAGCACTCAACTTTCCTCACTTGTCTGGAGGAAAACAGTTTTTAATACTTAATAAATAAGCACCTATCCAGGCATGTCTAAGGGTCAGCTCCCGGTGTTTTCTCCTGTCTACTTGATGAATCTGGGCATCTTGGGGGTTATGCAGCAATTGCCTCATGTACACAGACAACCCTCTCCTCCTACCACCCAACACTACAACCTGTGAGAGATGCATTTATATAGGTAAACTGGAAGCAAAGCTCTCTTCACCCAAGACTGGACTAGACAGTCAAGAGGAGAAGGTAAACACTTGCACCACACCACACTCATCACATAGTCCCTCAAAACCTACACCACCAAAACACACACACAGAAACACAAAACACACACCTACATTCGTGGAGGCTCTCAATAAAAATCTGCCCAAGCAACAGGGACCTCCAAAGCAAAAACGCAAGCAAACTCCACCCCCCCAACACAACCCAAATGACACCTAGCCCACAAACTCAGTGTGCCACTCAACCACAGCCCATAGGGCATAACAATGTACCCAACACTCTAGTCATAGGTGACTCTATAGTGTTCCACTCACCAGGCTAAACAAGGAGAAAGTTACTGTCAGCTGTCTGTTGGGTGCCAGGATCCACCACATAACGCACGTACTCAGGTCACTCCACAACAAGTACAAATATGACTCTCTCATTGTCCATGTTGGTGTGAATTACCTGAGACATACCTCCCTAGACTACATGAAAGAGACATGGAGGAGTTCTCCGATCTTGTAGCCCAGTCAGGTATGATCCTAGCCCTGAGTAGCATCCTGCCATCACCCAGAATGATACCACAGTACAAGGACAAAATGATTGACCTCAACAATTGGCTAAGCTTCTGGTGTCATTCTAAGGGGATCCAGTATTTGTCTTCCTGGGATGACATGAGTGACAGACCATGATGCTTTGCCAGAGATGGCCTGCACCTGTCACCCTTGGGATTCCGGATACTGGCTAAGGTTCTTGCTACCCCTATAGTGCCTTTTTTAGGCAAGGTTCAAATGACAAATTCACTACCATAACAGGTACAAGCAAGCAAAATCTGAGGGTAATGCTACTCAATGCTAGAAGTCTAAACCTCAAAATGCACTCACTCGAGGCACTCCTTAAAATGGAGAACATCGACATCTGTGCGGTGACAGAGACCTGATTCAAAGCTCCAGAGAGCACCCCTGCATTACCAGGCTATAATTCATACCACACCTTTCGGCCACCTAACCCGGACCGAAGCACTAAAGGTGGAGGCGTGTCCATATTCATTAAGGATATCCACACCTCCAGGCTAGTTGCACAGCATAATGCATCCGAGATTATCCAAGTGCAACTATCTCTGGGCAAGACCGCAATCCAAATTGTAGCTTGCTACAGACCCCCCACCATGCCCCAGGATTCCCATTCCTCATTTCTTGATACACTGGAAAATATTAGGGTACAACCCAACACCCTAATAATGGGTGATTTCAACTACCCCACCATTAACTGGGAAAACTACTGATATACCAACTCTTTTGCTCAACGTTTTCTGGAATTCATAAATTCCAATGCCTTGGATCAACTTATTCACACCCCCAATAGGAGCAGCAATATCCTAGACCTGGTCATTACCAACATGGGCGACCGGTGTTCCACACCAGAGGTCAGTTCCTCATTGGTCAGATCCGACCACAAGCTAATCACCCTAGACATCCACATCCTGCTCCCACCCTTCATTAGGGAAACCACCATAAACAACTTCTCCAAAGCCAACTTCACACTTCTTAAGACAGAAGTGGCAAACTTCATGACACCCATGCAGATGAACAGTAGAGGTATGACTGCTGAATCCTACACAAATGCACTTTATAAGTGCTTACACGAGTGCATGGATCGTGCTATCCCTAACAGAACCAAGATGCTATCCTCCAAAAAAAAGGAAGCCAATCTGGTGGTCCTCTGCCATAAACAAACTCTACAACAGAAGAAAGACACTATTGCAAAAAAGAGTAAAATCTCATGACTGGAGGAACTCCAGGGTCAGCCTCAGTAAAAAACTGAGATCCCTTATAAAATCCTCCAAAGCTAGTTAATAAAACAAAATTGCCACTGACTTTAAAGACAACCACAAAGCATTCTATAGCTATGTAAAGAATCTCAATGGCAACACTCAGATCTGCTCTGAGTTACAGCACAATGGCACTAAATATACAGAACCAACTGATATTGCCAAAATCCTGGCAGATAGATTCAGTGCTAACTTTACCTCTCTCTCACCCCCTAAATAGCCCATCTCTATACCGGAAGAATGCAAAGTTCCTGTAATCACGGCTGCACAGGTAAAACACATACTCTCCAAAGCCAAGAACACAGCATCCATGGGACCTAATGATATCCCAGGCTGCATTCTACATGAACTACAGAATGAACTGGCACCCCACCTAAGTACCATGTTCAATCATAGCCTCACCTCAGGCTTTGTGCCCACTGACTGGTGCACCATACGGTTATCCCACTCCACAAAGGGGGAGCTAAGACAGACCCCGGGAACTACTGCCCCATTAGCCTGACAAGCCTGGTCTGCAAGGCTATGGAACTTATCATCATGTAACTCATAGACAAAGACATTGGTAATCTCCAAACTCTGGACCCCACCCAGTTCGGGTTTGTAAAAGGCAGATCATGTCTCCTAAACCTGATAGACTTCTTTGAAGCAGTCACCAAAGCCATAGATGAGGTTAAGGTGGTTCACTCAGCCTATCTAGATCTCGCCAAGGCTTTCAACACCATCCCCCACTCTGGAATTATAGATAAACTCACTAAACTAGGTATAAATCCCTATGTCACAAGATGGGTTGCCAACTGGCTCATGGACAGAACCCATACTGTGAAAGTAGCAAACTCCAAATCCGACTTCAGACCAGGGACAAGTGGAGTACCACAGAGTTCAGTCCTGGGTCCTCTCCTGTTTGGTATCTACTTTTCTGAAGTACAGGCTAACACAGAAGGTCTTTGGCTAATGAAGTTTGCAGATGACTGCAAACTAGGAGCCATAATCGAAACTCCTAACTATGTGGACATCCTACAAAAAGGCCTCACTGAGACAGATGCCTGGTGTCAAAGCCATGGCCTGAAGCTCAATGACAAAAAGTGCATTGTCATTCCTTTTGGTAAAAACTCTGTACCCATGAACTACCACATAGGTGGTGGTCTACTTAACACTGAAAGTGTGTTGAGACCTTTGGACACAGATGGACAGTAGTCTCTCCTTTGATCATCACATTGCCACAATGGTCAGGAAATCCTTCTATGTGGCACACCTCATCACAAAAGGTTTCTCATCCAGAAAAAAAGAGGTCATTGTTTCCCTCTTCTCATCACTCATTAGACCCATTATAGAGTACAACGCCCCTTTTGGCATGTACCTCACAAGACATCTACAACAACTGGAAAGGCTGCAGAAATTCCTGAGAAAGAGGATTACCAGCCTCAAGCAGATGTCCTACACAGACCATCTCAAAAAACTCCAGCTTTACTCCATCGCATATCGCCTACTCAGAGGCGATCTCTGCCTAACATACAAAGCTATGTCAAACCCAGAGCTGTTGGACATGCTCCACTTAAAGAAATCCCAATCCCTCTGAGCTACACGCTGTAGGGACCTAAACCTTGTCACCACAATAAACAGAACATGCTGGAAGGATAGATTCCTGTCCCAGAGACTTCCCATACTCTGGAACAGACTACCTATCTATGTCAAACAGAGCTCCTCATTAGCACTCTTCAAGAAAAATCTTGATGATTGGATGGGAAATAGGAAATTCACCCCGTGGATCACTTCTGTGGCTCTGCTCAACAGGGGCACGGGAAAATAATTTTCTTGGGTGGCGAAAGCCAGGGTACCTTTTTGGCTAGGCTTATATAGGCCCTAGGGCCAATAGCCTAGTACCTACCTATGAACCTATGATGAAATCTTTTATGTGAAAGATAAAGGCACTTAATTTTGGTGTGTTTAGTTTCTGGGTTTTTTTGGCAGTAAAACAATATTGCCAACAGTGATATATGTGGCAGCAGTAGCTTCCCCAGCAATGGACACAGCATTTTGGCAAAAATCAGGAAAGTCTCCCACTTTACCTTTCCCAGGACGAGCAGGACTGGCTCTCCCTTACCCACTGAGAATGAACCCAACAGGCATAGAGGATGTGGCTAACCCCCTGGTCTATTGTGACTCTAGGTGCTGCACAAAAGGGATCTGGGGTAAAAGATGAGTAGTGTGAGGAGCAAGCTATGGCCAGAAGTTAAGCAATCAGCATTTGCCACCACAGCTGAAGCAAATTGCCAACCTGCTGTGGTGGCAAATGCTGATTGCTTAACTTTTTTTTTTTATTTGTTGCTGGAAGAAGGAGCCACTGTGGGACCTGTAGTCGGTTTATTGGTCAAGCCAAAAATGGTGCCTCTTTCCCAGGGAAAACAAGCAGCAAAAGCCAGAAAGAATTATTAGTATTTAAAAGTCAAATTTTCCACACAAAAACACACTGAAAAACACTTTAAAACAAGCAAAATAAACACAGTATTTGCACAGAAAATATGTTTTTCAATTACTTTAAACAGCTTTTAAACTGTCAGGAAAAAAGTGTGTTCTCACTGAAAAGTACTGTACATTTTCTTGATGGTCTATCAAAACACAAACCCTTACATAAAACAACTTTATTGAACGGGAAAGTATTACTAAACACTCATTTTTAGATGGAATATTTTCCCCAAAAGGGAACTTAATCATCCAAAAGAGCAGCACAAGCCAGCAGTCAGTCTTTGAAAGCCTCAGAGTAACATACTGTTCTGTGGCAGGAAAGCTCTAAAGGGCTTGACAACCACACCTGTTTTTTTGCTCATCTTAGCTTGACCTGACTGATGTTTTGGGTGCATGGAAGGTGTCCTGAAGCTTTGGAATGTGGCCAGCTGTTATATCCTATGCAGGATATTACCCATGTAATTAAGGCTACTGATGCAGTAATCAATATGATTAATGTTTATAAATACTCATGCTGTCATTCAGATGTATGTTTGAAGGTTAAGTAAGGTTTATAACAAGGACTATAAATAGAACTAAGCTGACATCAAGTGAATAAGAACATTTAACACTGGTGTCACATCTCAGAAACATGTCATGTGGCAACAAAATAATCAATATTTCTAAACACCATAGGAACTCTGTCCCACCAAGTATTTGATCAGAATCAAACCAAAATAATTTCTGACACAATTAAGGACTCATTTAACATCCTACTGGAAATGTATATCAGTGGTTGCTGGTGACTTCAAAACAAGGGAGGGTAGAAAGAAGCAACTGAATGGTTTGGACAAACTGTAAGGGAGGGGGGCTAAAATACAGCAGGTACAGTATCAATTTTACCTGTGATAAACAGTAACTGGGATCAGTCACTTTCATTTACAGACTGTTGCCATTCTCCACAGATTCTAGCTGGTTTATTAACTATCTACACCTCAGATACCAGACTTCAATCAACACATTCTGACTTATGTGAAATGGAGCCCTTGACACAGGATCCCATGATACCAACGTGCTTACTTCCCCACTGAATTCCCATTTTTTTCCCCTGTTTTTCCTTATCCTCATCATTCAGACTGTTTATTTTTTTGTTGTTTTTCATACTTTGTATTTTTAGCTTTTTCCTGCATCTTTTTCAATGCACCTTAACTAACCAGAACAATACTGTGATAACTCTGGTGGAAGTAACTAAATTAAGCTGGTAACCTGGGGGTGCTAGGGCCTCTGAAGTCATGGAGTTCTAGTTACTGTGAACTGCACTTCAAGACTTTTTCCTACCTTTAGAGCCAATGATAGCGTTTACAAAATCATGACAAATGAAAGAAAATCAATTTTATTTTTTTCTTTCAAGAAATAAAACGTTGTGTCCAAAGCTTAATGTTCAAAGCTGATAAGACAGTAATTCCCACTAAAATAAGAAGAATAATGCTCCCAGGGTTGTATACATCATATCTGGGAATACTGCCTTCCCCCACCCTCTGAAAAAAAAAGATAGTCTCCATTTTTATACCGTCTGGTGATAGCACTGTTACAAAGCATGCCCTCAAATAACAACCACCTTCTGTGTACCTCTCTGGTGTTAGACTGAGACAGAAGCAAAAAAATAAATGCCCCCAGTAACATTGTTCATATTGTTGTTTTCAGATGCATGCACACATTGCATGCCTTATTAATTTGCTCACAAAAAACAAAAGCCTGTATTTGTACCTAACGTTTGACTTTGAAGAAAGCCAAAAGATAATGATCACACTAATATGTTCCAAATTATTGCTCCTGGGTAGTATACCCGCTCCTATGTAAGCAATAGTGACCTTCCATGCACACATCTGAGGTCTGATTGTGAGGATGATTAAAAAATAATGACCACATTGTTACCAGCTCCCCATAAAAGCTACAGTGACCATCTGTGTATGTGTCTGAGCAAAGCTGATTTTAGACTAGGTAGGGACCATAGCAGAGGCAGAAGCTGAGGATGGAGCCCCCCATTAAGCCTGTTTCAAAACCCGTTAGTTAGCTGAGGGTGTGGGGGTGGAAGCCAGAACAGCTAGATAAAGCCTGTGATGAGTGAGGGATGGCATGCAGACTCCATATAGAATGATTCACACCAAAGAACTCAACCAGAGAACCAAACACTGTGAACTAGCTGAGCTGTGCACAGTCAGCATGTTGTTTCACTATGCCAGTGCTCAGTTGCTGTGATGCTTATCATGTGAAAAATGCTAAAGATAGCTGTTCATTGAGTAAAAATCTTATTTTCATCTGTGACAGAAATTGAAGGAAATGATGGTAAACGTGTTACTTTTACTTACACTGCAACAACCTCTAAAACACATTCATTTTCATTTACAGACAGCATCTGCACCCATCAATTACAGCTACATTATTCACTGGTCATGTCCAAGAAATCAGACTGTGTTTGAAAAAAAATACCACAGTAAAGTATTCCATCTTACTTCAGACAAATTCATACTGGTTCTGCAAAGCCAGATTAATGACTGTTTAACTTAATTCCCAACATTAGATTTAGGAAGACATTTGAATTCATAGGTAGCCTTCATGTCCGTTAATTACAGCTGCTTTGCTGATTGTGCACAGCTCAGATAGTTGGTTGTGATAAATATTAATGATCACAGAAACATATTTCATGCTGGTTCATGCAAATAGTAGCGACAGTAAAGTACTTTAATTTGCTTCACACAAATACACCTTAGTCCTGCCAAGTCTGACTAAGCACTGTTTAACTTGAGCAATTGACAGCAGAGTCAGTAACTGTTATCCACAGATAGAACACCTACCAAACAATTGTTTTCTGCCAGAAAAGCAACCTGCTTTTCCCTCAGCATTCTCTCTTTTACTACTGCTGTCACTGCTGTCAGGTTAACAGACCTACAGTTTTCTGGATTTACTTACTCCTCTTTGTTTATTGGTATCATAGATGCTGTCCTCCAGTCCTTAGATACTTCAATAGTTGTCAGTGATCTGCTGGAAAGCTCAATTAGGAGAACAATAGGCTTGCTGGCCAGATTCCTGAGAATTTTTTGAAGCAAACTAAAATAAAACTGTAAACAAACCAACGAGGAAAACTCCATGGCAACCTAAAGCAACCCAAAGCAGTAAAATTAAAAGGAATTTATTATAAATAAAATTATTGGAAGCAGTCCATCTGGTGCCTATGCTTTTTCAATTCCCTTAAGAAACCAGTTACCCCTTAATAGGTTCATAGGTCCGTATGTGTTGACTAGGCAAATGGCCACAAGGGCCTTTTTAAGCCTAGCCATGCATCCCAAATCTGTGACAAGTTCTGATACCCTTGATAAGTGTAAGCAGGGGTTTGGGATATGAAACATTTACAAGCCAGGGCCTGGGAGATGAAACATTTGCAGGTTACCTGTGTCAGTTAGAGATATAGGTGCCAAACCAGGAATGAATCTCCTCCCAGTAACTCTGTGCTGGTGTCTGACCATCTGCTGCCCTTTCCTTGCCCTTCCTCTATCCCAGCATGGGCCATGAAGTGAAGTATTCATTTGGTGCCTCTGTTTTTTCTAAGGCTTTTGTGACCTCACACCCATCTTCTATTAGTCTGGCTTAGTCTTTTCTTCTCTTTCTCCTTTTGGCTGTATAGCTAAATAAGCCTTTATTGTTACCTGTTCCCCCAGTACTGATTACTTCTGCCATTCACTTTTCAGTTTTTGCAGAAGTTGCCTATTTTGCCATTCTAGTTGCTTCTTCATACTGTGTATACTCACCCTACCATACAATGTAGTAGAGATAATTTAGACATGGGTAGACAAAACAAGGAGAGAGACAAGGTGGACCTAGGGTAGAGGTTATTTAGAGATTGTAAGATAGTTTTGTCAGAAGAAAATCCTGCATAAATACAGTATTTTCTTTGCATAGGCCTAGCAATGCAGGCATATTAAAGCAGGCATATATCTTCATTTTATGTGTCACATTTCACATACAGTTTCAGTGAGTGCAGTTTTAATAGAAAGGAATGTTTCAATGAAGGATACAAATTAATTCAGTGAAGAAACCTTCAGGCCAAAACACTGAGAAGGATGAGACTTGCTAACAAGATTTGTATACATTATGTTTCAAAAACAGACAGCTCTGAGACAAGCATCTGGAATATCTTATTTAGATGGTACAAGGCTTGGGAACAAAAATTAAGGAGGTGTATAAAACTGACTAGGACATGTATAAGGTTTTAGTATTGAAAGAGAGACTTTCAAGACAGAAATAATTTCAGATGCTCAGAAATTGATTACAGAAACTGCAGAAAACAAGTGTGAGATCAGAGTTACAAAAGAACAGTTCATTTTAGACTTCAAAGATACAGCAGTCTAAGTATTCAATTTGCAGTGTGCAGCTATCATTTTGTTCAGTTCCTCAGCACTGTAATTTAGACAGTTTCAGTAATATATGACTTGTTCAGATCTTATTGGATCACTTAACAGTTTCAGTTACATAACTATATATATCTCCACTGTAAGCTGCTAATTTCATAACTATATGATAAACCACCTGTACAAGACTACAAGTGAATCGAGACTTACATTCTAAAAGATACAAGAGAAGATCTGGTACTTGTGTAGTACAGCTGCTGGCATTACAGCTGCGGATGTATAAACTATATTTAAGAGAGATAAAGAAGAGCAAGACCATATGGGAGGGTGTTAGTATATGTTAGAAAAGAGAAACTATAGAAAATATAAGAAGATATGGAGGACAAAAATGAGAAAATGTTGTAAAAGTCATTGGGAGATTTGCAGAAGCCTAGGCATCCACAGTTTTCCTTTTTTGGATGACTTTTCTGATATGTGCAGATTCTGTATTCAGGAGTTCTAAGACAGGGCTGCATTCATCCTTTCCCTTCTGTGCTTCAGATTGAACTTCATAAGCCTTACCTCACATCCTCTCAATGAATTGTTTTCCTTAGGTTTTGCATAGAAACAGTAAAAATAATGGCCTTCCTGCCAGAAGACAAGGTTCTGACTTATTTGAGCACTTTCTTGGATTTCTCTCTTCTACATGTGGACTTAGCAAGAGAGTTCCTCAAAACTGTAGGACTATACCACTAGCTAGAGTACACATGGGAACAGTTAATGGCATTTGAAAAACTGTTGGACCCAGCAGCACATTGACAGTACATAGGATATTCATTGAAATAATCTATTTCAGCAAAATAACACAGCTCAACATAACTAGATTAAGGACTGCCAAATTGAGTGCATGAGACATGATATATAGTATAGAGTTTTAAATTAAGTAATACAGCTCAGTGTAACAAGGTTAAGGGCTGCCAAATTACATGCATGAGACATAATATATAGTATAGAGTTTTAAATTAAGTAATACAGCTCAGCGTAACAAGGTTAAGGACTGCCAAATTACGTGCATGAGGCATGATATATAGTATAGAGTTTTAAATTAAGTAATACAGCTCAGCATAACTAGGTTAAGGATTGAAATTATGTGCATGAGACATGATGCAGAGTATAGATATTTAAATTAAGATGGACGATCTCAGCCTGAGGTAACACAAGAGCAGAGACGAGTAACGATATTTCTTCAGGTAGAATTTAAATGCATTTAGAGTTTCATTTTGTCTCAGAGAAATTGGCATAGAGTTTCATTTTCCTGAGACAGAGTTAGAGTGCAGGGTGATTTTGCAGCATTTTTGGATTTAGCTATGATAATGAGCACTTTATCTCCAGACCATAAGGCTCTGTTTGGGGAGCAGAGGTAAGTAAGAGGATTTAGGCTTGGACGGTTTTCTCGTTTATGAAGTATTTTGTGGATTGTCTGAAGATGTGCAAAACTAAGTGCGTGCAAGACCTGAAGCCACTTTAAGATTTTGATAGCCAGGCAGTGATGGGTTCTATCAGGTAGATTTGTAGCAAATTTGGCTGTTTGATAATGATTGAGGGTTATGGAGAAGAGTGACTGTGTTAGCAAAGAACAGTCATATAGGAAGGTTGGGAGTAGGATGGCTGTGTCAATACTTTTCCTGGTTGCATCTGTGAGTAACTCACCATTATATATAGTAACTTTATTCAGAAGTTTTTGCATTGCTCATGTCCGTGATTGTGTGTTTTCAGTTCTATTTGTATTTTCCTGGGTTAACTCTAAAATGGTCCAAGGTCCAAGAGTTCAGTGATCTACTCAGTAAACAATTTTAAATAAATATTATACCATGACCCCCCCCAAAACGTGCACGCTGATTGGCCAGCGTGCACATTGTAAATCGAGTTATACTAATGGAAAAAGGTCCGGTCGCCCTGACTTTTTTCCATTAGTATAACTCTACTTTTAAAACACTGTCTCGCTATGTTAAATGGGTTTAACATAGCGAGACAGCTTTAAAATAAGCAACGGAGATCTCCGTTGCTTATTTTAAAGCTGTCTCGCTATGCTAAACCCATTTAACATAGCGAGACAGGTTTTAAAAGCAACGGAGAAAGCAAGACCTCCGTTGCTTTTTTTACTGTTTCGCTATGTTAAATGGGTTTAACATAGCGAGACAGTTTTAAAATAAGCAACGGACATCTCCGTTGCTTATTTTAACTGTTTCGCGATGTTAAACCCATTTAACATAGCCAAACAGTAAAAAGTAATGGAGATCTTGCTTTCTCCGTTGCTTTTGCTCACAGCTCTGATGTACTGCGCAGGCGCGCAGTACATCAGAACTGCCGCAGATGCCAGACATCTGCATAAGGGCAGTAAACAGACATTATACTATGCCATTATTTAAGAAAAGTAATAGTTTCTTTTCTTAAATAATGTCATGGTATAATAGCAATAACCCACTTCTGGGTGTGGGTAATGCTGTATTTACCCACGGTTGGCTTTGTTTGGTCCCTCGGGCTTCGCCCTTGGGACCAAACCATGCCAACCATGGGTAAATCCAGCATTACCCACACCCAGGCGTGGGTTATTGCTATAATAGTCAATTAGT
This sequence comes from Protopterus annectens, assembly GCF_019279795.1. Lineage (NCBI taxonomy): Eukaryota > Metazoa > Chordata > Ceratodontiformes > Protopteridae > Protopterus > Protopterus annectens. Next base: position 1,419,551,949 of record NC_056744.1, read on the forward strand.
ATTGTTTACATGTACCGAGTGGAGTGCAATGTTTGCTTTTAAAACATTTGCTGTTCTTTGTGCATAGAAATGTTGTGAATTTTCCTCTTTGTTTAATGTGTAGTATGTACAAGCATCAGTACTGCTGCACTTTTTTAGAGTATATATTGCTGATGTTTTCAGTGTATAAACAATATTATTTGCTTGTGTGTGTGCGTGTGCGTGTGCGTGTGTGCGTGCGTGCGTGTGCGTGTGTGCGTGTGTGCGTGTGTGTGCGTATGTATATATGGGTCCACTTCACATGCATGACTGAATCTCAAAATCCTGAATTTCATTTGACTGAGACCACAATACCTAATTTTCAAAATACTGAAAACTAATTTGACTGAATCTTATTATATTGAGAACTTAAAATCCTAAATTTTAAAATACTGGCTTTTTAAGCCATAGGCATGCACACTTACAGCACCAACGACTAACCCTTTCCAAAACTTAAAAACTACTTACTTACCCTCTTAAGAGAAACTGGATGATATAAAACGAAATTACGTGGGGAGCTATGCCCCCCACACCCACTAATGGGGGGTTGCACCCCCCACACCCCAACTATATATATATATATATATATATATATATATATATATATATATATATATATATATATATATATATATATATACTAACTACAGGATCGCACTACAATGGGATAAAGGGCATATACCTTTTACTTACCTTATATTACTGTGCACAATGTCACTACTGCTGGGAGCACGCAAAACATCCATCATATTACTTTAGATACTTTGCATGAAATTGTAGAGACACCCACATTTACAAACATTACAACACTACTTTCTACACTACTGTTGGTATTCTTTCAGTTGACACTTTGTTACAGTAATGCTTTTTATTACAAGCAAGTCACTAGTGAAGAGAAACACACCACATCTATGGCTTAAAATTCAGTATTTTGAAATTCAGGATTGTAAGCTTTCAGTATAATGATATTCAGTCAAATGAGTTTTCAGTATTTTGAAAATTAGGTATTGTTGTCTCAGTCAAATGAAATTCAGCATTTTGACAGTCAGTCATGTGAAGTGGACCCGTATATATATATATATATATATATATATATATATATATGTAAAAGTACATGTGTAGTTTTATACACACACATAAATATATAGATAGACAGATATAGATATATGGTTCCATGATGTTTCATTGAAGGTACCTTTGACTGAATAACATATGGTCGAAAAAAAATATTGAAAGTATACTTGAATGACAAGCTATTTTGTTGAAAAATTTGACTGTCTAGAGATGGTATTTATGTTGTCATTTCTAAGGAATGGATTTGTTAGGGAGTAGTTTAGAAGATTTTGTGTGGATTGGCAATGCTCAGTCAGGTTGTACCCCCATGTTTATACACATGTGTGTATGTGCACCAGCACTGATTTGCTGTGTGTGGTGTTTTACCTTTACTCTAAGGGTGTGCAACCTTGGAGTTAGAATATATAATTAATGGAGTTCAAGGGGGCTTGCCCTCATACAAAAAAGCTTCTTATGGAATATGTTTTTCAGAATATTTTCAAAGACATACAACTTCATTCAAATGTACTTTCCATCATTTTTTGACCATATGAGATTCAGTCAAAGGTACCTTTAATAAAATATCATAGAATTTTATATATATATTATTGTGATTGTGTGTGTGTGTGTGTGTGTGTGTGTGTGTGTGTGTGTGTGTGTGTGTGTGTGTGTATCATATCTTGTTCGGTCTGAATATGCATACATGCATATGTGTGCATTTACTGCATTGTTTATTAATCTTCTATGTTGGCGCTTTTATTTCTAGGCCTACTCTGTAAATTGGCAGTGCCCAGATAGGCGTTCTTTTCAAAACAACAGGCAAAAATAAACCAACAAAATTATATAAATAAGAATATCATAATTCCTGTGGTTACTACACCTGTTAATTAAACAAATGCTGGATTTTGCATGTGTTAACCTAAAGGCCTACTGCATTCCCAACATAAATTACACTAGTGATGCTTTTTCAGAGTGGAGCCGAAAGCTATAGCTAAAAAAAATGCATGATTTTATTTATTTAATGAGTAAGTCCATTAGATATCTGTCTCTTTTCAGGTGTGACCTGGGAACAGTGCTTAAATGACATACCTGTGTTTATAGGTTCATAGGTTCATAGGTTGATACTAGGCTATCTGCCCTAGGGCATTTACAAGCCTAGCCAGAGTGTGTTTGGCTTTCGCCACCCTTCTTAGATTAGTTGACTGTGCCTCTGTATAGTAGGTCACAGAAGATAGCCCATTTAAGGTTAGTTTACCGTGCCTCTGTCTAGCAGTGACACAGAAGAGATCCCAGGGGTAAATTTACGATCTCCCATCCAAACGTCAAGATTCTTCTTGAAGAGGGTCATTGAGGGGCTCTATCTGACATGGATTGGGATTTTGTTCCAGAGTGAGGGGAGCCTCTGGGATATGAATCTGTCCCTCCAGCATGTTCTATTTATTTCTGTGCTGATATAATAAAATTTCTGTGCTGAGGTTTAAGTCACTGGAGCGTGTAGTTCTGATGGATTTGGATTTCTTGAGGTGGAGCATGTCCATTAATTCTGGGTTGGACATGGCTTTATACGTCAGGCACAGATCGCCTCTGAGTAGGCGGTAAGCAACTGAGTAGAGCTGGAGTTTCTTTAGCCTAACTGCGTAGGGCATCTGAGTCCCTTGATCCTCTTGGTGAGGTACTTTTGGGGTCTTTCTAGTTGTAGCAGGTGTCGGGTAAGGTACATCCCAAATGGGGCATTGTATTCAATTATGGGCTTGATGAGTGATGAGTAGAGGGGCACAATGACCTCTCTTGATCTAGATGTGAACCCCTTTGTGATAAGGTGGGCTATATAGAATGTCTTTCTAACCACTTTGGCAATGTGATTGTCAAAGGTGAGATTGCAATCTACTTGGGTCCCCAAATCCCTAATTACTTCTTCCATACTTAATGGATTACCACCTATGTGGTAATTTGTGGGCACTTTGTTTTTCCCAAAGAGGATGACTATGCACTTTTTGGCATTTAGCTTTAGGCCATGGCTCTGGCACCAGTTATCCGTCTCTGTGAGACCTTTTTGGAGGATGCTTGTGTCAGCCGGCAAGTCGATTATGGCCCCCAGTTTGCAGTCATCTGCAAACTTTGTGAGCCATAGTCCTCCTGTGTTAGCCTGTACCTCAGAGAAATATATACCGAACAAGAGAGGTCCCAGGACTGAGCCTTGTGGGACGCCACTTGTAACTGGTTTAGAGTCTGACATGGCACCTGTAATTCTGACCATGTGGGTTCTATCCCTAAGCCAGTTTGCAACCCATCTTGTGACATAGGGGTCGATATTTAAGCTGGTGAGCTTATTTATGATGCCCGAGTTGGGTATTGTGTCGAAGGCTTTTGCAAGGTCAAGGTAGGCTGTGTGGACTACCATCCCTTTGTCTATGGCCTTGGTGATTGTTTCAAAGAAATTGACCAGGTTCAAGAGGCAAGATCTGCCCTTAACTAAGCTGAATTGGGTAGGATCCAGTGTTTGGAGGTTCCCAATGTCTTTGTTTATGAGTTCCATGATGATACGCTCCATAGCTTTGCAGACCAGGCTAGTTAGGCTTATAGGGTGATAGTTTCCGGGGTCCATTGTGGCACCACCTTTATGGAGTGGGACCACTGTTGCTATACGCCATTCTTTGGGTACATATCCTGTTGTAAGGCTGAGACTGAACAGTGATTTTAAGTGAGGGTTCAGTTCTTCTTGGAGCTACTGGGTAAGTCCATTAGACACAAGCCTCTTTTCAGATGTGACCTGGGAGCAGTGCTTAAATGACATGCTCATATTTATTTACTGGGTAAATCCACTAGACATAAGCCACTTTTTTTCGGGTGTGACATGGGAGCAGTGCTTAAATGACATGCTCAGAATCCCACAGTAGGAAAATGGAGGCTGAGAGACTCAAATTCTGGGCTATAGAGTTAGGCTCAATAGCTGCGTATAGCTTTAATTCTCTATTTTAACTGCCAATTCTGCTGTAATAACTCTGTTCTCAGCCCTCTAGGGTGCACTTCAAGGCATTGCAGTCCATTTTATATAATTTGTCTACCATATGAAACATCAGCATTGTAGATTGTTACATGTATCCTGTTTGCATTACTTGCACTGCATACCTACTAGACTGTACTGTATGAACTTTCAGACTCTAAATAACACAGCACACCTTTAAAGAGCAATGTATATTGCTAGTTCATAGCAAGGGATGCAAATTTAATTACATTGCTCACTTGTACTATACCTATGTTCACTACTTGGGTACATCTGCCATTGTCAGCTTAACTCTATGTTCCCAAGAGGTTTCAGATCAGTTTCAGATCAGTGTACAATTTCACCTTCCTAGTATTACTATGAAACTGGCAGGTATGGAACTTTCTCCATTTTGTCCAACAGTTTGCATGAAGACTCCACCATCAAGGCACAGAGGGATTAAATCTTGACTGTGACAGAGATGACCTGGATTTAAGTAGTGTCTCAGACACTGGAGAGGCAGACTAGAGAGGAGGAAAGTGAGAGGCAGAGTCAGGCCTAGCCATCCTGCAGTGAAGGATAGCTGCACTTAGTTTTCCACACTGGCAAGTTGGTGGAAGGATCTGGGACATGAACTCCTCAAACAGTAGTCACACCGTAGCTGGGATGATACTTGCATTTACTGAAGCATGCACAATATTGCGTCCACCTTCGTCTGCATTGCCACACATCCAAACTGCCACTGAGGAGGGGTTATGGTTACTGAAATCACAATCCTCTCCATGACTGTGTCACAATAATGTACACAGTGTTGCTGGAAGGGTTATTGAGAACAAACACACTGATGACAGCCCCTGGCTGGCTGGGTGACACAATAGACCTCAGAACTTGTAGCAGTGGGCTTTATTGCCTGTAGGCACAAGGAAAGGACTTAGAAAAAAATGAGTAATAAGAAGGATTACAGATGTAAGAAAATGAGAAACATATTGTGACAAACACTTTGCTGTGACACATTTTACTCAGACACCTGCCCCTCAAACATGGACAGTAGAATTAAGGAATCCTGTACCCTTAAATGGGATACAGAGCTTAACAACTTGAATCTGACTCCACAAATAATTTCACTCTTGTTTGTTCTGTATTATTGTCAGCATACTTTTAAAATGTTCTATTTTCTCAACTTTTCTAAAGGGAAAGTGCTGGAATATAAATTTAAGCCTGTATTCAAAATAATGACCAAGTTATTCTTCAGTATAATGTGTTTGTTAAAGATTATGTAAAATATGTAATAAGCTGAAGATTGCAGAAAAAACTATGGACGTTTAATAAAATAATGGTGATGTCTTGTATAACTGTAAACAAGGTAAATAAACTGTTTACTATCACATATTCGATTGTCATTTAGTCGATCGAATATGTGTGAAAATCATTTTGTCGAACTGAGAGTTCGATCACCACAATGTCAAAGCTGACATGAGCGAACAGCCACTATTGTCAGCTTCAACACTGCGGTGCAGATCGCACTATAGTGGGGATCGGGAAATGTACCCTTACCCTCACTGTAGTGCGATCTTGGAGTTTGTATATATAAGTAGGGGGGTGCAGGGGGGCTTGCCCCCCTGCAAACGTTATTGTTAGTTGTGGGCAAATGTGAGCATTTCAGCAAAGTCGATATTCGACATTGCTGAAATGTTCTGTTCGATAGTTCGATTGCTCAGTGTTTTGATTTCCGACAATATTTGTTCGTCTAAATGATGTTCGCAAATATGATAGTAAACCTAGATAAACATTTCTATGGACATTTAATAAAATAATGGTGATGTCTTGTATAACTGAAAACAAGGTAGATAAACATTTCTTTAGCAAATGCAACCATGAGTATCAGTGATCTAGGCGTCATTTTTAGAAATGTCAGAAAAATACTTTTCTGAGAAAGAGGGAAACAAAATGACTGACTTTTGTTAAATCAGCAAGGTCAGCCATTGCCTCTTTCGTAACATGTAGAACTTATTTAGAAAGAATATCATATGAAGTGCAACACTTTTTATACAAATACCACTCATATTGTATGTGAAGCACAAATGCCATAAATGCACTTAACAAGCTTTTGTTAAGCACCTCTAAGTGTTGCTAAACTCAAGTCTCATGCTAGAGCTTAACACTGGCTTGTGCTAGTCACTACAGGGAACAAAAGAAGGCAAAATAGCTTGAAGTGTGCAGAATGGTGTATTTAATGGGTTTTAAAGCTATTAATTCCATAGAGGGACATTTAATTTATGTGTGCTTTCTCTCCACTCTCAATGCAAATTTCTTTTTTAAGCTTTTTTTATTTTAATATGTGGAAAAGAAAATATATAAACTAAATCATACACAAAGAATAGAAAAAATAAAACTATTTGCATATATACAAAATCAGATAATATCAAATTGAAACAGATATGATGAGTTGTTATTAATATTAACATTCATGACATCTGGCTAATGAATATAACTTTTCAACTATTGATCTATATTTAACCATTTTTTTTTAAGTTTTTCCATTTTTCCTAGATGTTAATGATTTAATTGAAATTTCTTTATAACGCACTATAGTGGCAATTTTGATGAATTCTTTAAAGGAAGGAACAGACTCTTTCTTCCAGTTTGTGATTACTTTCCTTGTGACTGTCAACAGCTCAAACTATAGTAAAATCTTGTGACTTTCTACATTGTGGAATAGGTACATTTACCAAAATTAAGGAATCTGAAACATTACAATTATCAGACTACAGTGCTTTAAGTAACTCCTGAAAAATCAAACCAAAACTTTTCATTTGCCAACAAGCAGGAACATCTATTTTATTCATTTCTCAAACATATAACAAATGGTACAATTACACTACAATATATTATTTGTTTGGTGTCAAAAGATGATAAGCTGATCTACTGGGTCCTATTCAGCATTCTTCCTCCATTTCTTTCCATACTAGAAGGTTATACATTTCCAGAACATAATAGTTAATAACAATCCTAATCTTACCAGTGATGCAATGACAAATCTGCAAATGTCCCCTTAAAAGATATTGTCTGTTACTTAAAATAAAACAATTTCATTAGTGTTGCATATAGTGAGGTACATAGTGTTATGGTCTAGTGAATAACAAATCAGAGGTCACTGTGGGAGCTTTAGTTATATGGAAATTAATTCTGCATCAGTCTTATTGATATGCAACAGCTGACTGCTGTTTTTGGGAGGCATGTTTTTGCACTCCTGATCATCCTGGCAGACATCCCCAGTGCCCCACATCTATCACTGGGTATAACAGTCACTCATATTCTACCCCAAGACTATACTGAATTTACGGTTAGGGCTGACATAGAACCTAAGGGTTTCCTGGGGGGAGGGGTGCTGTCATCTATTGGGTGGGTTTACTTTAAGGCAGGGGTGTCCAACCTTTTTGGATCAGGAGACACTTACCATACTTCACAAGATTTGGGGGGGACACAGAACCATGTCCAACATGTATCTGTACATTCAAAACATTATATTGTAGGAAATACAAAGGGCCAGATAAAAATGCTTTGGTAGGCCAGACTGTGATCATAGGGCCACCTATTGGACATCCCTGCTTTAACCCCTAGTTTCTCTTCCTCCCTTCAGGTTGTGTGGTTATGTCATGGAGCCAAGTGTGCAATGGTAGTGGTATTGTGCATCTCAATCCCCGCCTCTGAGTAGGGCTCAGGCAGGATCCCACCCTAATCCTCTCTTTGACTATGCCCTCCCTTGACCAATCCCAACTTTTATTATGGACATCACAGGGAATGCTCACATGACTGCACTCCCTCAGTCTGGAATGGGCACAGCTCCATCATTCCCTGCTACTTCATCAGTTACCAAAGACACTAATTGAAAATGGGTCAGTTTGGGCTGTAATTACCTGGCTGCACCACTGGAGCAACTTCAGTGAATTACTGACTGCAGTTCTAATTCTGTCTGATTAATTTGTTGGCCTAGAAATTCCACCCAGACTGCAGCATGCCTTTTATTTTCAGATATCTATATATAATGTTGTTTATCTAATTTCATCATTAGTTCCGTCATCATATTCTCACAAAGTTTACACATAAAAAAATAAAGTTAACGCCAAAATATTTTCATTTCTTTAAAGTAAATCGCTTATCCACCTTAAATGACTGATCTTTGAGAAAAAAGGATACACTCTGTGAGCTTTTTTGAATATCTTTCTTCCCCATATAGATTATACACTGATATTCACTCATGGACTAAGTTCAGACCATAACATTAATGTTGGATTTTGCCTTTCAGTAGCTGCAGACTTTCCATCTCTTGTGGACAGATAATTATACTGTTATTCGCCTGGAAATCCAACCTTTTATAAAGTTTGAAATAAATGCAATCATGTCAGTCTATGAAAGGATTTTTCAGCATCAGTGCTTGAGGGTACTAAGGGAAATAAATAGGGAACTGACATGACATGGGAATGTCTAGGACTTATCTTAGTTATGTCTCTTAACTCTTATCGTGGCATAAAACCCACCTGATTAGAAAGTCAGCTACTCACTTTGTCCATGTGACAATATAGTCCTTATAATCAACACTTAGTAGAGATACAGGTGATACAATTGCCTATAATGTGGGCCTCATACAGGTTTAATCAGCAGTAGGATCCCAGGAATACACTGTGATTTCAGGTGCAGTTCAGTTTGTCTGGCTCATGGAGACAGAGCTTAATGGATTCAGTTCAACAACTGGCTGTATGGGAGGATTTTGTAGACAAAAAGTTTTGTTTTTCTAGAGCTGCTAAACACATCAGTTATGTAGGAAATAGGATATTGGTAATAAGTTAACCAAACTGGTGAACACCTTTTATAGGCTTGTTCCACACATATGAATGTCAAAAGCTGGACAGGGTGAAACAACCCACTCTGTTTGCCCTCACTATGCTTCATCTCGCTCCACTTACCTAACCTACCTGCAATTCCCAACACCCCTCATTCTCTGTATTTATGTACAGTGGACTCCACCCACACAATCTAACCAATCACACATCTATTTTCTCCATTCTACACTGGAAACTTCCTTTACATCTTCCCTTCCAACACACTAATCATCATTACTATTCCAACCACTTATTCCTCTATCTACTGAATTTTTTTCACTATCTGCTGTCAGAACATGTTACCTCAACCACTCTGCAGTATTCTGAATCACTTCTCTTTCCCACCAATAAACTCCAACCCTTACAGCCATTACCATCCCACTGTCTTTTTCTCTCATACACCCTTTTATTTTCTCACCTCTTTCAATGCTACCATTCCTTCATATCATGTTATCTGTATAGTCACTTATACTAATCCCCCCTTATATTCCTGACAACGCTAACTTCCTAACAACAGCCCCTCTGTAACTACATCCTAAACTCTCACTAGATTATTTCATCACTCCCTAACAACTTCCACCGGCTCTACAGTGTATCCCCAACTTGTTTCCCACTGCAACCATTTACCTATTTAAAAATAGATATTTCCATTATACCACTTTATGCAAATTATGTATTAAAACAAGACTGAAATGCAAACTAACTTACTATTATCTCAACATCTCCATTGCCTTGGAAGCATGCAGTGATATTCACTCCAACCCAGGTCCACACAGTATCCCCACCAACTAGTAGGACACAGTGGCAGCTGGTGACTTCAAATTAATGGGGGCTGCAGGAGCCAGCTGAATGGGTGGGGCCAATGGGAAGGGGGTGTGGCCAACTAGAAAGGGATGGAGCTATGCTCAAAACTACAACAACTGAAACTTTAATTAAATAGGCTGCCCTGGGTGCCAAACCATCATTATGAGAGTCCTATCAAGACAACATGAAGTGTAGAAGAAAAAAATATTTCAATGCATTGGTTACATGACAACTTACTTAATATCTAGATGAAAACACAAAGGTTGTGAGGCATGAAAAAAATAAATTACTTTTTAAATACATTACTGGAATGCCAGTCAAAATCAAGCATAAAAAAAACAATCAGCACTCAACTCAAACCACTTCTCCTTGCACTACAGTTCTAATTATAATTTATATTCAGCTTTATAAAATTACCAAATAACATGCTGAAAGTAGCAATCTCTGTGATACCCCCACTTGTAAAAATGTTTCTTATCCAAAAAAGACAAAAGCTATCTACTTGTTTCATGGGGAAGACATGATCAAAGTAAAAAATGAACAGCAAACAAGAAACAAGCTCAATTTAAATTGCTTAAAGGATTACAGCACAAGTTATGGACCACACATGATAGATTGGCATTCTGTTTAGTTTATGGGTAAAGCCTGCAAAGATGACTGCAAGTCTCCAACAAATGTAATGAGCTTCTGAAAATACTGTAATCCTGTCCTTTATTACAAATACTGTCATATTCATTTCAATACCTAAGACTTATACATTATCTAGTTATGTAAATATTCTCTGCATGGCAACAACGAGAAGGCTTTCAATGTTGGTAATTCTTTAACAGTATGATTATTAAAGTTTACTTGCATCTTACAGTCTCCGACAAGCTTACCTGATGGTCATTAAAGCATTGCTACTTAAAGTCTCTCACACACACACACACACACACATACACACACACACACACACACACACACACACACACACACACACACACACACACACACACACACACAGTATTTTATATACTACACAAAGCCAATTAATACAGATATCATGAAGTATTTGCCTAAGATAGTACATCTCAAAACAAGAGAAGAAATGTTCTACAGCAGCAATCACAGTCGGCATACAATTAGTATTTAGCATAAATTAAAACAATATACAGTGGCAAACTATATTGCTTAAAACATAGCATAATCAAGTATTTAGAAGAATATATTGCTAGAGGTAATAATCCAAGTTTGTTTTATGTGCTTAAAATTTTTTATAAAACATCATATTGTGCAGTCTCAGTTCAGCATGGAAGACTCCCTTAGGAAATATGACCATGCATGCATTATGAATTATTTATTTTGTATAAAAATCTGGTATCCCTTGAGAAATCTGGATCTTGCTGTGTTATAGACTATGGTATGTGCACATGATCTTATAATTCTATTTTCAGAATTGCTAAATTTTACATTCTGTAGTCACAGATTTACATTTTGGGTATTTGCTTAGCTTTAAGATGTATGTAGAATATTGTGTTTAAGTGTTTATTACATAATGTTCTACAAGAGAGGCAAAATATATGTTTGGTATAAAATGTGCTCAAAAAATGAATAGGAAGAAAGATTAATTGAAATGTTTTTGAAAGATTGCTAGAATAACAAGCAAATGAGGGTCACTTGGGTAGGTTAAGGTAGACCAGGCAGAGTCTCACACACACACACACACACACACACACACACACACACACACACACACACACACACACACACACACACACACACACTATACAATATCAGGGGATGAATAAAAACTACAAAAAAGAAGAAAAAGGATCCCATGACAAATCATCTAAAAGTAAGCACCAATGTAATAGAACATCAGAGAAGGCTGGGGACTACCTGGATACAAAGAAAAGTGCTGTGAACCCTGTGCACTGGCCCAGCAAACACGAAGCCTCAATCCTCACCACCAACACCAGTGAGGGGCATCCCATATAGAGGAAAGGATAATAAATACACACAGTAAAGTGCAATTTCCCTTAAGAGCACACAGAGATCACAGTCAGTCTGGGACTGGTTGCTCCCTTGCTCTCCAGGTCCCCAATAAGACTCCCCACTGGCACAGCTATAGGGTCTAGATCTCAGCCTAGCTGAGCAAGCTAAAACCTCCAGCTCCCTCTCTGCCCAACCAGTGCTTTGTGTCCCTGTCCAAGTAGCTGACACACACACACACTTTGAGATAGAGTTTATACGACCACACAGACACTCCTGGGAAAGGCTGGCACAGGTTCTCCAGCTTTGCCCCTATTACCCAGACTATACAGTAATACCACCTGCCACCACCCAGCTAATATTTACCAGCTACTTGAAGGGCATTAAAAGGGTGTTCAATTATTACTGTTTAATATTATTATCCAAATGGTAAGTGTGACTAAACAGTCAAGGCTTATTAGAGTGACTTGGTACAGGATTACTATATGCATGCAATGTACTCCAGAGTTTAAATTATTTCTACACAAAACAGCCACAGTTGAAAAGGTTTAAAAATATTTAATAATAAATAATAAAAACACAAGACAATACTTGCTACTATGCAGTGCTAGTCAAGAGTTCAGAGATCACAGAGAAATACTTAAAATAACACAGTAGTAAAGTTCTGACATCACAGAAAAACACTTAGTCTAATCTTTCTAGTTCCTAGCTATTTCTAAGAGAAAATACAGTTCCAGAATAACTTACATATAGAGCAAAGGCAGAGAGCTGATGAATTAGATGATCAAGACAAAAATGCTCATTCCTCTCTGGCTCTCTCTGTTTAAATTGAAATCACAATCCAGATTCACATTACATCATTCTTCACACTTTCCTGGGTTCCCAGGCTAACAAACTGCATTTCCATTCTTTACACCTGGGCAGAAACCAGAGCGATAAAGGACATTTATGCATGCAATTCTGGCCATTAACTCTGGCCTTAAAACAATAGGCAGGATGTCTCACCCTAGACTTACTGGCTCCTAATGCTAACATCAAAGGGTTACAACATTCTTTACTTTGGTCAGTAGAGTGCACTGTTGTCACATTTTTTCCAGTTCCACATGTAACACTATTTCTTTAAATTTAAGACAACACACCTGTAGTTTACATTCATATTTGCAAATGACAGAATTATCTGCAAAATTCTATCTGGCCAGGCTGGCAGCCTACATCTATCTTCACCCACTCTTCACAGGTGCATCACAGACAGAATTTGCTGTTATTTTATTAAGCCATAATAAAGTGGTTGATGAAACCATACACTGATTATTGTGTTTACTTCTCTACACATCATCACTGTACAACATAGTCAAGAAAAAGACATTTCAGAGATGGATAACAGAGATGGTACATAGTCTGCACCAGAAACCATACAAGTATTTTAAAATCAACAGAAAGCACCTGAAAACTAAATCAAATCAAGCTGAATGCCACCTCTCAAAAATAGATTAGTAAGCAAGAATTCCCTTTAAATTTAAGGGACGGAAAGAACAGGGATAAGAAGGATGCATTATTTCACAGAAACAGTATTCCATGATACTGCAGTCAAAAACAAACAAAATTCAAGACTGCAAAGGCGGGACATAAGGCATATCTTTCATGAAGCGGGGAATTGAATACAGAAATAAACTGTTTATGCAAGCTCTTCAGCATATCAGGCAGACTAAGAGAGTCAAGTAGTCCTTGTCAGATTCTATGTTTCTTTTTCTTTACTGTACTTCAGATTTTGCGCAGAAGTCACCTATATACTTTTGCTTTTTGAATGGAAGCATAGCTATATAATTGGAAGCAGTCTATCCAATTTTCCTGCCAACTTTTGCACACAACAGGTTTATTCTCTACACTACTACATAAGTGTACTATTGTATTGTTGGAGCAACACTACACTATGATGCAATGCTTAATGTTTATACAGCTCTGAATGATGGAATTCCATTTTACTGGAGTGCCGAACTGTGCCGCATACCTTTAAATGTTGAGGAGGAAGATACAATGCTGCAGAACTAACATGATACAAGCTCTCCAGACAGAAGTCACATCAAGTGTGTGTGAATCCATCTAAAAATGTAAATAAAATAGTTGACTGTAGACAGGCAAGAGAAAACAGAAACATATAGGGAACTGGCTGGTTATGTGTTGAAACCTTCTCACAAAAGCATACACTGAAATGTATTTCATTTCATAGCTAGAAGTGTAGGTCAAGGTACAGAGAGAAGCACTTGCAAAACATCAATGCATACCTGCAACAATAACTGGAGATCAAATGTCTGACAACTTGTTTCTGTGAGTGCAGATAAATGGGGAGCATGAAATGTCCATCAGAGACAACAACACTGATTAACTCACTCAAGCTAACTCAAAACTCATTGACTTTGGAAAATAAACATGCTGAGATTTACCAAATAACTACAGGCACACTTGCACTGGAATAAAATAGCTGCAGCCAGTTATGATTAAATGATAATTAAATCCAATAAGATTAATCACAACCAATCGTGTCCAGTAAAATATACCATCCCAATCACCACAACCCCCTTAAACTTAACCAAAAGCACCCCAAATACAAACATGAACTTAAACTATTACTCAAGCTTATGAGACTATTAGACTATCTAAGAAAAAATATAACCATAGATGGGGATATCCATCCCAACCCAGGTCCCACATCCACTCCAACTGCAAACAGCCTACCGCTTACCCAACCAAACTCTCTTCAAATATACCACTTAAACATAAGAAGTATAAATAATAAGATTCATAACTTGCATGCCCTAATAGCAATGTACCACCCAGATATAATGTGTCTAACTGAAACCTGGCTAAAACAAGGGACCAAAGACAATAAGATAATGCCACCAAGCTATAATATATATAGAGCTGATCGTCTGACAAAAAAAGGAGGCGGCATTGCGGTGCTCTATAAGAGCACACTGAATGTCACTATTAACTCGCCTCAACCACCCCAGATCTCTAATGCTGAAATACTTGCACTAAAACTACAAATAAACAAAGACAAAAGTATTAATCTAATTGTGACCTATATTCCCCCCGGGAATAACTCTGACACCCTTGAACACATCCTCAGCTGGCTATCAAATAACTATCCTCAAGAAACCATTATCCTAGGAGATGTTAATATAGACTGGAATCAATGCTCCTCAGAAGTCAACCCTACCCACATCAACTTACAGGGATTCTGTCAGTTATTATCTTCCCCCACCCGAGTAGGTAATAATAATCAAAGAGAGTATCCTAGACTGGATCCTCATCAACAGTCATCCCCAAACATATATGGCCGGGACCCTTCCAAACAACCTTAGCGATCATCTCATCACCTATATTATGAAAAAGAAGGTAATAAACTCCACCCTGCCTATGTATAGGCCAGTCAGAAATAAGAAGCATTTAGACCTCACTAAATTCCTGATGGAACTTAAGTCATTTAACTGGGCATCCCTTAAGCATCTCCCCCTAGAGGAGGCAGTATATCTTTTTAATAGGACATTCCTAGCTATACTTGAGTCTCACGCCCCAATAAGATCAATCAGAGTAAAAACAAATATTGCACCCTGGTTAACAAAAAACACCATATCACTAATCAAAAGTAGAAACAAAACCTGGAACACCTGGCGTTCAACCAAATCAACCCCAGACAGCATAAAATTTCAACAACTAAGAAATGAGACCAAAAAAGCAACATTATCTGATAAGAAAAATTACTATTGCCAACTCCAAAATAAACACCAAAACAACCCTCAAAAATTCTGGACTGGATTAAATAATCTTCTCCACCCAGGTAAATCCTCTACCCCTACCCCAAAAACACTAAGTGACAAAACCCCTGAAGACGTAGCAAATTCCTTTAACAATTTCTTTACTGATACTAAACAATCCTTAGCTAACCAACTACCATCCACCAACTCCATTAAAATGGAAAACTTACAAAAGTCACAATCGACCTTTAAATTCCAACCTGTCACTACTGCATATATATGTTCCTTACTAAAGAAACTAAAGCCAACTACTCTCTCTGCAGACCTTCTCCCAGTTGAATACTTACAAATAGCAGCAGATGTCATAGCGTACCCTATCTCAATACTAATCAATAGAACCATAGCAGAATCCACAATCCCATCTATATGGAAAGTATCCCATGTCATTCCTCTCCACAAAGGAGGCCTATCAACTGAACTATCAAATTATAGGCCCATAGCAATACTGTCACCATTGGCCAAAATCATGGAGAAGTGTATACACAAACAACTCCTTCACTATCTTACCATGAATAAATTACTAACTGACACACAACATGGTTTTAGACCCCACCATAGTACAACCACTGCTCTTCTCTCTTTCACTGACACTATCAATCACAACCGAAATGACAAAAAAATATCTTCAGCACTATTTCTTGACCTATCAAAGGCCTTCGATATGGTGAACCACCAGCTACTACATCATACACTAGAAAATCTCCAACTAGACAAACAAGCTCTAGATTGGTTTTGTGGCTATCTCTCTGATAGGAAACAAGCCGTACTCTGGCAATCTAAACTTTCCAACCTCCTACCTAATACCATAGGAGTACCCCAAGGATCTATACTGAGGCCTCTTCTGTTTACTACCTTCATAAATGACCTGTATAAAGCCATCCCTGAAGCAACCTGCATTCAATATGCAGACGACTCGACATTAGTCTGTGCTGATACTACTCCTGACAACCTATTATCCAAAACCCAATCATGTTTCAGGACAGTAGAGAACTGGCTATTAGGACGTAAATTGATCCTGAATCCAAACAAAACCAAATTACTACTCTTCCAACCCACTCAAAAGACCACACCTCTATCCTTTTCTATCCAATCCAAAAATGGGACTGTCATCTCTCCAGACTCCTATACCAAACTATTAGGAGTTTCCATAGATAACAGACTTAGATTTGATATCCATATAAATCAGACCATCAAAACCACTAATAAAAAACTTGGGTCTCTATACCGGATCAAATCTTTTCTAACTCCAATAGCTAAAGTGACCATGGCCCGCTCACATCTTCTCTCTACCCTCCTGTATGCCTCCCTGATACTCACTAATCTCAAAACAGTGGAAATAAACAAACTAACACGCTGCTATAATCAGATTGCTAGATTTGCTACGGGAATGCCCTATAGAACACACCACTGTGTTAACCTAAGAAACCTAGGCTGGTTAGAACTCACTAACCTTCTACAGCAGACCCAACTTATGGAAGCATTTAAAATCCTGAACCAACCTGACAAAACTCCAGCGCTGAATAACTTAATAAGACCCTACAATAATCTCAGTAGTTTGCGTTCCTCCAATAAGCTACTAGTTCAAACAGTCAAAGCAAACAATGTAGGCGGTGACTCACTTTTTACCAATGCCATTGGCAAAATATGGAATTCCCTTCCTCCCAGCCTTTCCTGCACTTCCTCCCTATACGTTTTCAAAAAAAGGTTAAATCAACATCTAAAGTTACATTGGCTCTGTCAATGCTCAAGTCCTGACTAATCCTCTCTCAGACAAGTATAGATATTTCCCTAGACGCATCCCCTCGCTCTTACTTCTTTCTCTCTCCTCTTAACTGGAATGGTTAGTCTAGAAGGAGAATTGGTATGCTAGAAGCAGTATTAATATTTTTGTATCCCTGATATTGTTTATGATCAACTAATTATACTTTACTACATCTCCTTTGTAGCATTTTCTAGTATAGGAAACTAATTTGTTTTGTTTGTTCTTTAGTTCTATGTATTATCTCAATGCATTTTACTCATTCACTGTGGAGCTTTTCTCCCCGGGCCTCCGCTGAAAATGGACATGTATCCAGTCGGACTTTCCCGGTCAACAAATGTAAAATAAAATAAAAATAAAAATAAAATAAAAAAAATAAAAGTGAAAGTCACCAGATGTTTGCAAAGGGCAAAACTTAGAAGGAAACAGAGCAAACCAGTACAACAACTATAAACTCATAAAAACAAAAGTACTCCTGCGAAGTCATGAAATTAAGCTCACCCAAAACAAATAACTTAAGAAGTCTAAACAATCGCTAATGGGTCCCAGGTCCCCCAGACTGTCCACTACTCAAAGCATACAAGGGTCCACCTCTGAGATGGGGCTCATAACTGCCAGGGTGGATACAACCTGCCTGAACAAAAGAGGCTAAGTCATCCAGGCCTTTGCCCCATCTCACCAGGCTCTCTACAATTTTAGCTTTTCAAGACTGCCCTTCTATCACAGAAGGATGGCCTTTCACCCTTCTGACAAGCACATTTCATCTTGTAACTCCTGAACAAACTTTAATGTGCCTTGCTCTGATATGTGGACTCCACCTTTCCTGTACATCTCAACTATCTTTTCACTGATGTTCACTCTACACAATTTTACCATCTTCCTGACAAACCTGTTTGTAAAGATCGTAACCCTTTCTACTGTTCTGCTATCACTAGCTGCCCTCCATTTGTCCCCTTGTATATCTGACCACATTCATTTATCATGGAAAATGACCTAGAAGAAGAGAATGAGTTTGTTACAAAATCCTATCTTGAATCTTGAATACATTGAATAGTTGCACATACCTCATTACTGTACAATGCAGATCAATAAACTGCATAATAAACGTACAAATAGAAGTTACAAGAACTTTAGAAATGTTTAAGTGAAGAACCTGAAAATACTTCATGAAATCCAGATGAATAACTTCTCTCAAAAAAAATTATATATATATATATATATATATATATATATATATATATATAGATGATGATGAGATATAGATATATATATATAGATGATGATAATATATATATATATATATATATATATATATATATATATATATATATAGATGATGATGATGATATATATATATATATATATATATATATATATAGATGATGATGATGATATATATATATATATATATATATGATATATATATATATATATATATATATATATATATATATATATGAGATGATGATGATGAGATATATATATATATATATATATATATATATATATAGATGATGATATATTTATATATATATATATATATATATATATATATATATATATATATATATATATATACATATGTATATATATATATATATATATATATATATATATATATATATAAACAAGACTTCACTGTAGTTTGCGGGGCGAATTGGAAAAGGGTTCTAGCGAAAGAGAAGAAAATGAAAATGGTGTTGCATGATACGCATTGGGGTCGAAAACAAACCGAATTCAAGACTGCAGAGATTAGATAGAATGCAAATCTTAGCGGGGTGGAAACTGCCAACACAGATAAACTGTTTATGCAAGTTCTTCAGGGATTTGGACAGAGCAGGAGGGTCAAGTAGTACTTACCAGCTGTCACATTTTATGTTTCATTTTCTTCACTGCACTTCACATTCTGAACAGAAGTCAACCGTTTACTTTGCTTTCTAAATGGTAGGAGATCTTAAACACGTGAAATAGTATATCTATTTCCCCTGCCACTTTGCTTGCAAATGGTTTTTTTTTCTGTGTAAATGAGCATCACTGGGGTAAAAATATGAGTTGTGCTCGGTGCACATATGTCATAGCACAACAGTGCTGAACATCACTACATTATGATGCATTATTGGATGTATAAGATTCCAACAAGTAGCACTCTAATGAAATGTTAAACTCTGTGACACACATTTTATGAGTGTTAAGAAAAAAAGTAGGGCACTACATAAATAACAATACGCAACACGCGCTTTAGCCTCCAGTCACTCCAAATGTTTGATGGCATCAAAATATGTAGATAACTTATATGGGGAAAACAGCAACATATGGGCCACTAAAGGCACTGTCTTGAACATGAAAGGAACCCTTCCCACAAAAGCATACATTCACAGTTTTTTTCCACTCCAAAGTTACAAGTATGAGGTCAAGTTACAGAGGCAGTCTGTTGCAAAACAGCAGCTTGTATTGAGGAACAACAACCGGAACTCCTATAAAAATGTATTTGTAGGTGCAGCCTTGCAGGCAGTCTGAAATAACTATAACCCAGCAATGCTGGTTAACTCACTCAAGCTTACTCAACACACACACACACACACATACACACACACACACACACACACACACACACACACACACACACACACACACACACACACACACACACACACACACACACACACACACACACACACAAAACCTTTCTATACCTAAATCGCCCGAATCCAGTCTTCTGTCTGTGCAAGCAAATGACACACTTACTTTCCGTACCTAAATCCATCCATGCAATGCTGGTTAACTCACTCAAGCTTACTCAACACACACACACACACACACACACACACACACACACACACACACACACACACACACACACACACACACACACACACACACACACACACAAAACCTTTCCATACCTAAATCGCCGGAATCCAGTCTTCTGTCTGTGCAAGCTAATGACACACTTAGTTTCCGTACCTAAATCCATCCATGCAAGTTAATGACCCGAATCCAGTCTTCTTCTAATCTGTGCAGCTAATGGCCCCTTGGCAGCAGTTAATGGCTGGTTTCCTCTTCCGCAGCAGCTGGTTTCCGTTCTCCTAGCCTGCAAGAGTAGGCTGGAGGCTCCAGCCTGCAGGTGAGGCAGTCCGGTGTTCTTCCGTCCTTTGCAGTCGTCACCCACACATACTTCTGGGCTGCAGGGCAGGGGAGAAATTTTCCTCTGTCTGGACTGGCTAACACAGCAGTCTGGAGTTCTGTGAGTAACAGGAACTCCAAGCACGCATGCATGGAGTTCCAGGACTCGGAATTTTTTTGTTAAATCTTTTCTTCCTTCTTTCTACAGTTGGGGGGGGGCTGCAGTCCTGCAGTCTTTTAGCATGAGCCGCCCCTGCTAGGACAGTAATTTCCCACCTAAAACCCTCACAAAGTCAGTGGGCTGTCCCATATTCACAATTAATTTTAATTTTACAATTAGGAGAATTCAATATTATACAATGACCCCCCCCCATTAATATTCCAAAATGTGCATGCTGATTGGTCAGCGTGCAGTGTAAATCAAAGACTTATACTAATAGAAAAAGGTCCAGTCGCCCGGACTTTTTCCATTAGTATACGTCTTTTTTTTTTTTGGACAGCAAGCGCTCCGTTGCTGTTATCTCGCTATGTTAAATGAGTTTAACATAGCAAGATATCTTAAAAAAAAGCAATGGAGATCTTCCTTTCCCTGTTGCTTTTTTTAAAGCTGTCGCGCTATGTTAAACTCATTTAACATAGCGAAACAGCTTTAAAAAAAGCAACGGAGAAAGGAAAATCTCCGTTGCTTTTTTTAAAGCTATCTCGCTATGTTAAACTCTTTTAACATAGCGAGACAATCTTTTAAAAGCAACGGAGCTCTTCCTTTCTCCATTGCTTCCACACACACAGTTCTGATGTACTGCATAACCATATGCATGCGCAGTACATCAGAACTGCCACAGAATACTGGACAGCTGCAGAAGGGCAGCAAGGAGGCATTATAAAATGCCATTATTTAAGAAAAGTATTTTTTTTCTTAAATAATGTCATTGTATAATAGCAATAACCCACTTCTGGGTGTGGGTAATGCTGGATTTACCCAAGGTTGTCTTTGTTTGGCCACTCAGGCTTCATCCTCATGACCAAACCACACCAACTGTGGGTAAATCCTGCATTACCCACACCCAGGCATGGGTTATTGCTTAATTAACTGGCAGACCGCTGACACAGACTTCCCCACAATTGCCATAAATTTATATGGGTTTACTCAGCATATATCTACTCCCGCCAGATGGAATAAAATCACTAATAGTACCTCAGTCATGGACTGGATTCTCACTAACTTTCCAAACAAAATACTCTGTGCCACCTCTCCACGCGATAGCCAGTATTTGCAATTAGAGGTCATTATCCATATCAAATACATCATTGCAATAATTAAGCCTGCGATCTCACCTTTTTCGACAAAAATTTATTCACCTCTAAACTAAAAGCAATAAACATGTGAGTGATTCCCCAGACATGTCCTAGAACCAGGCTTGATCTAATAAACTTAGATCTAACTGTAGCAACATTGAACTCCATATTTCTAAATATATTAAATGGAGTGACATCCATCCAAGTGATGGAAAATTGGGAAACAAAATAATATTGAGACCTACTTTCAAAATTTCAATCAACTCAGAAATGTGACTAAAATTAAAATCAGATCTGACAAAAAGCATTATTATACAAAACTATAGCTTAATAATCAAAAGAAGTCCAATTCTGGTCCTGGCAATACTACCCAGCTAATTCCAACCACAATCACAAAAGGAAATAATATAGCTGGTCAGTTCAATATACACTTCATATACTCTGTCACCTCCCATATTAAATCAGCAACTTCCACAAATCGTTTACCACTTCCTGTCTCAAATCCTTGCTCACAATCCTTTTTATTCCAGCCTGTGCCATCTTCAAACATTAAAAAGCTGCTCAAAATACTGGAACCCACCACACTCACTTCTGACAACTTACCCACAGAATACCTCAAATTAGACACTGATGCCCTCGTTTACCCAGTATCTATCTTTATAAATTGTTTTGTAAGTGAAACTTATGCAAAAAATATGGACAAACTGCCACAACTCACCCAAGAATCCTTCTCCCACACTGAAGCCTAGCCGACCAATGTGATTCCTCCTAAACCCCAGCAAAACCAAATGCAACTATCACAACTCATACTCTTTCTCACTCACTTCTTCCAATCTCACTGAGACAGAACAGGTCACCCATTCAAAACGTCTAGGAGTAATCATCAATAAAAAACTCAGATTTGGACATCATGTAAAACAAACTGTGAAGAAAACTCACCAAAAACTAGGCACCCTTTAGAGATCAAAACCCTACCTAACAGAAACTTGGTTTTAGAACTAAGATTTATAATAATATGGGTAAACATTTGTCATTTTAGCACAGATTATTAAGTGAGACTATGAGCAACCAACTTAACCAGACATTGTTCCTAGGCTGCTAGTCAAAATAGGTTTGTGTCTAGTGGGTTTATGTGGTAAAAATCTGCACAAACCCAGGTAAGAGACAATAGTCAATTTCACTATGACTAAATGGGTAGAAATGAATAATACTGACTGTGAAGACCTATATAAAATCTGCAATTGATTTGTTAGTGGAGATGCAGCAAAGATTGCAAATGTACAAAGTTGTAAAAGAACCTATAACTGTTTTTTTCAGTAAAGATGCAGCAAAGATGTGAATTGTGGTAAGCTGTGAAATAACAAATAATTTTTTTTCTAAAATACAGACACACAGACACACAGACACACAGACACACACAGACACACAGACACACACAGACACATTAGCAGGGCCTAGTCAGCTACTTTCTGCCAAAAATAGCTTGAAGCATTCCAAAAAACAAACTATTTGGATTTGAATTTGGATCAGTGGGAAGTGAAGACAGGACTTCCTTTGCTAATGCGGTGTGTGTGTGGGGGGGGTTCTGAAAGTAATATGCTAGCTAAATATTTGTAAATGATGACTCATTCCATAGCACCCCTCTGAAAATGTTTATGCAAGTTTGCCTTTTCCGTCTTAGCTCAGAAGCTGACTGAACTTGATTCAGTCAGTTTTTGCTTTCCTCTGGGTCTCTTCTGTGGTATTTATGAATCCTTGCTGGAGTGAAAGCTTGTATCTATGCATTTTGCTTTTGAATTGTTTGCAAATGGTAAATGGTCTTAACTGTTAGAGTTGTGTAGATTACAGACATTTTCAGTTTGTAATAATGTTAAAACTAGTTAGCCTGTGGCGTTGGGCCTCATAACACCCCTGGGCAGGCGTTAATTACACATTAACACACACCCTGTCAGGCATTATTGCTTGCGTAATACATAGTCCCTTACATTTATACTCCTCTTCCATGCCTCTAAACTGGCCAGATTTTCACAGAATTATCAGATTTTTGCCTCATTTCTTTGGTCTGTTCCTCATAAAGTCTGTGGTTGTCAGATAAATCACATAGTATCGAAGTAAGTGAATAGTGACATCAGTTGAATTTCAGAGTTCACATCCTTCAGAAGAAATACAGGCTAACACACATACTTTTATTCGTTTACCTTTCTAAGTAAGTTTATAATAGGAAGTCAGGGACACATTACCAAAGGGCACCAGACAGAAGCAAAACATTTATTCTGTCTCTGCCATTTGCTGGCCAGTACTGGCAGATTATCCTGCCTATCCCAAGACACGACCATAACAACTTAAGTAGGGAGGTGTTTAACATTTGTTAAGGTTGGGTCTCGTGCACTATAATGCTTAACTGATTTGTCTTTTTCTGAGTATTTGAGCATAATCACCACACGCCATGCACTACAGTGATAACATTTCTACCTGGCATTTACATCAAGTTTAGACAGAAAGGAATGTGTAAACACAAGAGTTCTATTTAGGCCAGGTTTAAATGATTCCTTTTAACCAGTGAATAAAACTGTGTTGCATTTAATCTTTATTATTATTATTATTATTATTATTATTATTATTATATTGGACAATGTTCATATATATTTCAGTTGTTCCACCAGATGGAGCTCCAGTCATGTTATTTATTATAATAAACATCAACAAGCTGGGTATATCAGGTCTGAGCATCTTTGTGCCTACCATGAATGATGACTGGCATGCCCTACATTTTTGTTTGTTTTGAATGCCTTTTCATATTAGTGGTTTCATTCTGGCTCCACAAATTGACAGCTGTATAGTATTTGCTCCCTCCTGTTTGTCAAAATTGGATCATATCATGCACTCTGAATTTATATATTTATTAAGTGGGATTCTGAGCTTGATTTATAAAACTTTGAAGGCCATGTTGTTGTTTTTTCTCACTGAAGATACTATGTCAAACTCTCTCCCTGGAAATATCAGTGACTAACTCACTATCACCCTATTACAAGACATACTTCCAGATCATCTTAAATATTAACTAACCAATCTTACATCAGTCACAGCACCACCTGACCTTTTCTGATTCTTCTGTGCCTTATTCTCAAAGCTGGACTCTTAATAGAACTGCTGCCTGAAATTAAGTGTTTGTGATGTTTTGTACAGTTTAATATTAAGTAAAGCCTTGTACATGTATATAACTTTCTATATTAAGCTGTTTATGTCTATGTTTAGACTTCAATGTATCATTTGTCTGTCTTTATACATTTCCATTTGTAAATCTGAGAATATTTGTACTATCACTTTGTGACTTGGGTCATGGCTAAAAAGATCACAATAAACAAGCTACCATATAAAGTTATGAAATGCAAAAAACAAATAAAAAACAGGAACAATATTCATATAGGTATACTATAATAAGTTCCAGTACTATGCAATTCATTATTGCTGCATTCATAACAGGCTGTCTGTGCTGTCTGAAAACACAGCAGCATAACAATGAAATTAGACTGGCCAACACACAGACTGTTAACATGCAGTGCCTATTGTCAGAATTGCTTCAGCAATGCTGTAAGTAAATTGACTGAGGAAGGGTTGGTGAATGACATCTGCTCCCTAGATAACCACCTCCAGAGTGATACTTGACACAAAACAATTCAGAGTTTCTTGATGTTTATATGCTAAACCGCTATTTACAAGAAAGTCTACAGAAAAATCAACACGTGATATAACGTGTACTTTCAAATTTCTAAAGATCCCTCTTCCTGTTCTGTTACCTCTGTTACAATATTTAGTACTTCATGTATGGCATTTATGCTTTGATTTCCATTTGCTAGTAGTTGCTTAACAAGACCTTACCATATCTAGGCAAGCCAGATTCTCTATCTAAGCTCATAAAAAAATAATTTCCTTAGTTACATTCATTTGCTCACCTGCTATTCCTGACAGAGTAGAGAAAAAAACACTTAAAGAAAAAAAATGAACCAACTAGTGTCACTGACCACCAAGAACTTTATTCACTTGAAAAATGAAGCAATCCAGAGCATTTTCATCTTTGTATCAAGACTTCATCATAATAATAAGATTTAAAACACAACCACTTAAAAAGCAATGGACAAATTGCTCCACCAATCAAACCACAAAAACAATTAATCGACTATCAATTGAACTAAATAACATGAAACATAAACCTACATTGTTTTGTCTCATAATGTAAAACTAATAAATAAATAGAAAAAATGGTTATTGTGCAATATTTTATATGCACTACTAATTATCCTTTTTTACAGCAGCTTCTGTTCTAGATTCAACTAAGAAGTCAAACAGTGAAGGACTCTGCCCCTTTCTCTTACTTATACTGTCATATTAATACCTGGCACGGAAGGCAGTCTTTATCCTGTAATTATTTATTCCCAATATCTTGGTTCCTTTGCCAGCTTCCTCCAGCAAATCCCAGCCCCCTCTTGCCCTAATTGCAGTCAACCCCAACATCAGAATCTCCTTTCTCTATTCCCATGTTGGCTTAGTTCTTAGTATATTTTTCTGCAACATTTATGAATATAATATTCTGTATAACTGTTGTTATTCTTCTTAAGGATCTGCATGTAAAATCCCACTCTCCTTTTATTTCTTTAATTTCCCTCCTGCTTCATCATCATCCCTTTCTATTTTATATTTTAGCTTACTGCTTGTGTTATGTATAAGAGACGTAACTCTGTAGCTCTTAAGTATCTCTTCAAATCAGGTAATCACAAACCATCTTGTTCTATTGGAAAGATCAACTTATCCCACTTGACTCCTGCCTTTCTCCCCTCCCAGATAAAATCTTTCAACTCTTTATTAATTACTATCCATAACTTCTCATCTAGTTGATAAAAATATGCCTGACGTGTATACAACTAAAGGGACTAAAAGCAGTTTTACTGCTTCTATCTTGCTATCCCTATCCATAGACAAGACCTTCCAGTTTCTCAGTTGTTGTATTATCTTTTGTTTAGTTTTTCTCCACATAAACTTAGCTGCCATAACAGAATTCATTTAATCCATACTCCTAAATACTTCATTTTATCATGTCCTCATAAATATGGGCATTGCTAACCCAATCTTAAATACAACTAAAATTTGTGATTAAAAAATAAATTACTAGTCTCATACTTGTGTCATGAATGGTTATATATAGAATAAAACCAAAGTAATTTTAAGATGTAACAGTTTTAACTGTAATACAGTCATCGAGAGGTTAATTAATGTTCTATCTCAGTGTTGCTTAGCTAGCTGCCTCTCTTTGCTTACCCAATCAAAGTGTTTTTATATGTATATAAATGGTTGTCTTACATTTGAATGGTGTCTGATGAAGTTAACACTTGTTTAATGAAGGCACTCACGTTTTGTTTCCCTTGTGGATTTTTATCATTAAATATACCTTTGGTTTACCATCACCTGAGTGAATTGTGCCTGTGAAACTCTGCCTGCCAGCATTTTTATTTTCATGGGACACTTTGAAAGCCGATATATTTATACTAATGCTTTTTTTCTGAAATATGTGAATAAGTATTTTCGGTTTATTGATGATTTGGTATTTATTTGTAAAGGTGGACAAAGTGAGGTAGCGGATTTTGTTAAAAAGCTACACAAGAATGGAGAAGGAATAAGTTAAGATGGTTTGCAGATAGGCAACGAAGTTCATTACCTAGCTACAACCATCAAAGGAATAAAGGGAAGACATTTAAGAACTAGTATACACAGAAAATTTAAAGAAGCAAATTTTGTTTTACATGGACAAAGTTGTCACCCGCCACATACCATAAAATCCATTCTATATGGCAAATTCCTTAGGGTCAAAAGGTTATGTAATGACCCTGGGGAAGCTAAGTTGGAGATGAATGAAACTTTCAAAAAATTCTATGCTAGGGGTTATAATGAGGAAGAGGTAAGGAAGAAAATGGAAAAAGTTATTAGTAGAAAAAACAGCAAAAAAAGATATAATAGAAAGAAAAATTAACAGGAATGCATATATTTTACATCAGCTTATGCCTTATTCTCTGAAAAAGTTATAGATCAAATTAAGTATTTTTGGAATATGTTAAAAAGGAATGTAGATTTTCTACAAAATAAAAATATTGTTTTTTCCTTTAGAAGAGGTAGAAGCATAAAAGATTTTCTGGTTCATGGTAAATTTCGGATGCCTTCAATAACAAATACCAAGGAAGTGAATATCAGGGTGACATTTGCTTGTGGCAAATGTAGTATTTGTAAATATGTAGTGAAGAGTTTCACAAGGATCAATGGTAAAAAATTTCAAACTAGTGGGACATTTAACTGTAACATGGAAGGAGTAATATATGGCTTAAAATGTTCATGTGAAAAATTTTACGTGGGGGAAATTAAGAGATGCTTCTCCAGTAGGTTGAAAGAACACGTAAGGGATATAAAAAAGAACAGGTGAACTAGTCCCATAGCAATTAATTTCAATGAGTGTCATAATAGGAACCCAGAAAGGTTGCAAGCCGCAGTATTAGAGTGGAGATTAATAGTTTCATCCAGTAAAAACAATGGTGAAGCAAACCAAGGCAGAACAAAAGCATTAAGGAAAAAATGTTTATTGTGAGTGCTTTCACGCCTATCAATGCCGCTTCTTCAGACAATCAAAAAGCATTACCATACTCATTATTTAAATAAAACTTGGCCAGTAGAATTCAAGAACCAATAAAACAAACATTTAACACATAACTAAACCATAAATAATCCATTTAAAAACACACCCTATATAAAATTATGCAAGAGCATAATAACACATACATTATCTAAAGACTCTGTTCTTTAATACTGGCTCAATGCATATTTTATCATTTAAACCTTTACCCTTATTTCCCCTCATCCTGATTATCCTTTTCAATTCACATGTTTCAACTCTGTTTTCAATGTCACCACCCCGTATGTCAACTTTTATTACTTTTGTCACCTGAAATTTGAACTTATGCTCAGACCCATATATATTCACATGTTTAGCTAAGGCATTTGTGCATATCAAGTTGTTAATACTATAAATATGTTCTCTAATTCTATCGCGTAACCTGCGATCAGTTTTGCCTACATAAAAGCTACAGCAGACTTGACACCTAGCCAAATAAACCAGATGGCATGTGTCACAGTTTGCTGTAGCTGTAAACCTCAAATGCCTGCCTGTATCAGGATGTAAAAATTAATTTCTGCTGTCTATGTACTTGCACCAGTTGCATCTAGAACATGGCACAGTACCATACTTTGGATAACAAAGCATTCTCTTTAATTATTTCATATATATATATATATATATATATATATATATATATATATATATATATATAACTTGGTTTGTTACCCACAACTGCCCTTACATCATTATCAGAGTATGGTAATGCTTTTTGATTGTCTGAAGTAGCGGCATTGATAGCTGTAAAAGCGCTGGCACTAAACGTTTTTTCCTTAATGCTTTTGTTCTGCCTTGATTTGCTTCATCATTGTTTTTATTGGATATTGTTTATCACTGCTGTCGTGGTGGTTTTTATTGGTGGACCTTCTATTCCTCTGGTAGGACTTGGTGCTTCTTTTTCTATTAATAGTTTCATGACTAGTTATGAAGTGAAAAAGTTATTAAGAAAGAAAGAAACTATGGGCCGGATTCATGAAGGCTTGCATGGAGTCTAAGAGTAGTGTAAGGCGGCAGACAGCCAATATGTCTGCCAAGCGATCCAGCAACAGCCGGCAGGGGTGTGCATGAGAGCTCCTAAAATTATTCTTGCACGGACAGTGTTATGTTATGCAAATTACCTAGTTTGCTGCTGAAAGCTATGCAAATTAGGTAAATTTGCGATCCAGGAATCAGTAACCTGTCCATGGAAGAGTAGAGTTATTTGCAGAAATGTACTCAGTCGGTAACGGAGTACCGTTCTGCAAATAGCAAAACGGAGCTATGACAGCTCCAAATAAAGGATGCATCCAGTTGAGGAAGCATGCCAATGGCCAAATATAAGGCCATTGGCATTTTTATCATTTGAAAATTAATAAAAATCTAAATTTTTTTTCCCCCGATCTCCGATGTTTAAGCGTAGCATTGCGCAAATGTGCGGCGATTTAAAAAACAAAAAATAAATAAAAAATAGCCAAAAATAGGCATTCTTATTAAAAATATTATTCTGCCATGCAGGTGAATGGCAGGCTGAAGAAAACATGGCTACTGAGTAGTGGTTGCTAAGTGGCGAAGCTCAGTTTGAGAGATGTAACCAAGCATTAGTAGGCAATCCTATGCAAATGAGGATAAGGATAGTGAATCCCAAATTTCCCTGGCATGTGAGCCATGTCCCTAGAGTGTAAGTGTAGGAGTAGGGGAGTAGTAGAGTAGAAGATAGGTGACATCATGAGGGGGGTATATCTGAAAGACTGTAAGCTTATTGGAGCAGAGTGGCTTCTGTTTGCTGTGAGTTACTCAGCATTGGAAGAGGTGTGTCTACAGTTGTCCTAGCTGAAACCCAGAAACCGAAGGTGTACGCCATCGATATCACTGAAATTTCTTGCAAACGTGCTTACACCGTGTGCGCGCGTGTGAGTGCCTGTAAACCTGGGTAAGCCTGTGTGCGCGCGTGTGCACCCGTCTAAGCCTGTGTAAGCCTGTGTAAGCCTGTGTGTGGATGTGCACCCACCTAAGCCTGTGTAAGCCTGTGTGTGCTCGTGTGCACTCGGGTGTGTGTGTTTGCGCTTGTTTGCACGGCACTGTCCCTTGTGGAAACAGAAAGGGAAAAGGAAGGAAAATAAGTAGTAGGAAGTTAACCAAGGAGAACTAGCAGAGCTGCCAGGTGAAATAAATCAGAATCAGCCAATTACACAGGCAGTACACTAGCCCAGCCCAGCCCAGCACTTAAAAACCTCTGCAAACAACATTCCCTCATGTTTTTCTCAAAAACACTGCAACATTGCAGTATACAAAGAGAGTGAAAACTTAAAAGCTTAACTCAGACAAAAAAATGTTAGGGGCTGCCATTGCTATTATAAGCCAACATGTGCAAGATGCTGAGGGTGGTGCCATTGCGAATTCTGCTGAGCAACCCACAGTGAGGAGACGGAGAAGAGTGTACAGACCCAGGGTAACCTACCAGGGGCTACATGAGCTGGAGATAGTGGAGCGCTATAAAGTGGACAGAGACCTCCTGCAGCAAATTGTTGAGCTGTGCAGGCCATGCCTCACACACAGAACCAACAGAGGGGAACCCATCCCAGTGGAAACCAAGGTACGTGTTGGCCTAAGAATACTAGCAACAGGTACCTTCCAGAGACCAACTGGTGATATGATGGGGATTTCACAGGCATCAGCATCCAGGGCACTGCACCAGTTTCTGAATGCCATGTCAGCACATGTCGGTGATCATGTATATTTCCTCAATTCCCGTGAGGCATTGGCCAGCAATATGCATCTCTTCCAGCAAATAGAGGAATACCCTGAGGTAGTGGGTGCAATTGACTGCATGCACGTACACATCATGCACCAGCCGGTGAGCGGGGTATGGCCTACATCAACTGCAAGGGCTTCCCCTTCGTTGACTGCCAGGTCATGTGCAATGCCCAGGGCATAATACTGAATGTGTGTGCTGGCTGCCCTGGAAGCTACCACGATTCCCATATCTGGCATCTGACGCAGCTGTACCAGACATTTGCCAATGGGGACATCCCTGACGGTCACCTAGTGGGGGATGCTGGATACGCACTGGAGCCTTGGCTGATAACACCCATCAGAAATGCACACACACCTGAACAAGAACTCCATAATGAGGCACACGCACAAACACGAAATTTAATTGAGCGTGTGTTTGGGATGCTCAAGTCATGGTTCCGGTGCCTGGACACATCTGGTGGAGCCTTGCAGTACTCACCAACTACATGTACCCAAATTGTCATGGTATGTGCCATGCTACACAATATGATCCTGCGAAAACAGCTGCAGCAGGAACAGCATGGGGCAGGGCCAAACAGCCCCCCACCATTACCAAGGCCATCACAGGCAGAGCATGACTCGGAGGAGAAACAACCTGAGCCTGCCCCAGTAGGCAAAAGGAGGCATGCCCAGTATGCCTTGGCCTTGATAAAGAGGCAATGCATAGCACATACACTGGCTCAGTAGGAACCCTGGAAATGATACCTCTCTCTGACTCGCACATAAAATAAAAGCGATGCCTAACTTGAGACTACCTGTTTTCAAACATGTATAGGGAGTGACATAGGCAGCCCTGCAGCACCACCTGAGGCATGATTGCCATGTTTTAAGCAATATAAAGCAGTGCTAAGCAGCTTTTACCACTATTTAGTATATGTAAACAAATTTGCCCGTGCTAACTAGTGCAACATCGGGCAACGTTGAGCAATGTTGGGCAAGGTCTGGCAAAGTCGGGCAAAGTTGAGCAAAGTCAGGTAAACATGCTCATATTTGCTTTACTGTTCCTTAAGCAGTCTGGTCTGCCCAGCATGAAAATAAAAAGCAGTGACAGGGTTCGAACCCAGGATACTGTGCACTATAGTCACAGTACTGAACCACTAAGCCATGACAGCATTTCACTGGTGCAGACACAGCAGGACAATTGTACACTAATGCAAACACAAAGAAATGCTGTATCATGCCCCTAAAGAGGCATATGGGTAACCTCCCCCACAGGCCTAAGCAGACAGAGAACAGCAGGCCAGGCAGTGTGATGTGGGTTGGGTAGGCTGTGAAGTCGCAATCTAATATACATGACATTGGACGCTAAGATCTGTAGTGCAGTAGTATGCCTCAAGCCAGTACGATAGGCAACAGTACAGACTGAAATGGTGTACCTTACATAGCAGTGCAGGCCTAGCAAATGTGTATAAGTGTCAGGTGAACCCCTCATCCTATGTATACCCACAGTAACAATCAGGTGTGCCCCCGGATAGAAATGTACAAAGAATAGCTGTCCCCCCTGTATGTAGAAATGATGATAAGTCTATGCAAAGTGCCTTATGGAAGCCCTGCAGGCACAGCATGATCCCTGTTGATTTATGACACAAAGGTGAGCCCTGCTGTAAAAATACAACTTGATTTTCCACACACATATAGTATAAATGTCTATACCAGTTGTGCTCACACACTTCAACAAATGTAGTGGATTTCATTCAGCATCTCACTGAAAGGTCATACTGGGCATGCTCACACACTTAAATAAACGAAGCAAATGTCAGGCAACAACATACTGAAAGGTCATACTGGGCATGCTCACACACTTAGGCCATGTCTGCATACAGCAGTGGGCCACACATATCTGGCAGTTGCATGTTTTACCCCAGGAACCTGTCACTATTCACCAATCCTGCCTTGTGCACACAGTTATATGAAAACAGACACATATAATATATTGGAACCCTGTCATAATCACACTATGTACCGCAAGTACATAAGTTGTTAACAGAAAGTGAAAAAGCAAAGAAGATCAATAAACCTGCAATCAGTATCATCAATAAACAATGTGCACTCCAAATATTATCCAATCCATGTTCCGGCAAAAGAATCTGTGAAGGAGTGCATAGAGAACCATGACGCTTCCTTCCGCTGTCATAAATAGCAATGTACACTCATATATGTCCTGAGTCAGTGCAAACTGTAAATGACTGACATTGCCAACATCCTGTCAGACAGGCTCATACATACATACATACCCCTCTCTCACTGACAAAAGGCCCCATCGTCATACCTGGAGATTGTGAAAGCACAGATATCACATATAGAATGGGTAAACAGCTCCTTCCAAACCTGAAAACACGGCGTCTATGAGATATTGTTTCCCTAGCTGTGTCATAAGTGAACTCCAGAACAAACATAACCTGCACCTGAACAGTCTGTTGAGTGTCACCCTCTGTACAGGATAAGAAACTGTTGAATGTGCTACAGCAACGTTTGTCACACTCCACAAGTGTTGGTGCACAACAGACCATGGGAACTATTGTCTTAGAAGCCTATTAAGCCTGATCTGCAAGGCCATGGAGTCCATCATGATGGAACTCATAAAAAGAGCTATTGGGAGCTTACAAACACCCAACCCTACCAATTTCAGTTTGGTCATGGGCAGATCATGGTTCCCAAACCTGCTAGACTGTTTTCAGGGCAGTCACCCAGGACATACATCAATGAAATGAGCTACACACGTCCCACATAAACCTTGAAAAGCCCTTTGCCAACATCCCAGACACATGTCGTATCCACAAAATCAACAACCTGTGCATAAATATGTCTGTCATCTGATGGACTGCCAACTGGGGCACAGATAGATCACACAAGGTAAGAAGTGAGGTCTCCTGTACAAGCTGGTAACAACTGCTGTCCCCCATGGCTCAGTCCTGGGACCCCTCCTGTCTGGTGTATACTTTTCAGAAATACAGTTAAACACACGAGGGCTATGTTTAGCAAAGTTTGTGAATGACTGCCAAAAAGTTGTCATAATTGATATTTGGGACAACAGAGACATCCTTAAAAAGGGTCTCAGTCAGACAGATGTGGTGTCAAAATCATGGCCTCGAGCTACAGTCATACAAATACAACATAGGTGCCAACACCCTAAATATGAAGGTGATAATAAGGGATCTATGGACAAATGTGGATAGCCATCTCTACTTCCAGAAACACATTCACAAAGTGGTCAGAAAATCATGCTATGTGTTCCCACAAACTACCAAGGTCTTTGCATGTAGGTCAAAGGAGGTTCCTTTTACTCATCAGTCATCAGACCCGTCAAAAAGTACCAAAACACACTTGCGATGAATCTGACTAGGCACCTTCAGCAGCTGGAAAGACCACTGAAGTACCTCAACAAGAGGATTACTGGCCTCAAACAGTTGCCCCATGCAACAAGACTGAATTTAGCTCAATCTGTACTCTGTTGCATACTGTCTACTCAGGAGATCTCTGCCCAACAGACAGGTCCATGTCATGGCAACACTCAGATCTGCTCTGAGTTACAGCTCAATGACACTAAATATACAGACCCAACTGATATTGCCAACATCCTAGCAGATAGGATCAGTGTTAACTTTACCCCCCTCTCACCCATGAAAGAGCACATCTCTATAATGGAAGACTGCAAAGTTACTGTCATCTCGGCTGCACAGGTAAAAAACACTCTCCAAAGCCAGTATCACAACATCCATGGGACCAGATAACTTCCCAGGCTGTGTTCTACACAAACTACAAAATGAACAGGCACCACACCGACGTACCATGTTCAGTCATCACCTCACCTCAGGCTTTGTGCCTGCTGAATGGTGCACAGCAACGGTTATCCCACTAGACAAGGGTGGAGACACCACGGACCCCAGGAACTAGTGCCCCATTAGCCTGATGAGCCTGCTGTTCAAGGCCATGGAATGTATCATCATGCAACTTATAAAAAAGGACATTGGTAATCTCCAAACTCTGGACCACAACCATGTTGGGTTTGTAAAATGCAGATCATGTCTCCTAAACCTGATAGATGACATTGAAGCAGTCACCAGAACCGTAGACAAGGGTAAGGTGGTTCGCACAGCCTATGTAGATCTTGCCACGGCTTTCAACACCATCCCACACTCTGGAATTATAGATAAACTCACTAAACTAGGTATAAATTGCTATGTCACAAGATGGGTTGCCAACTGGCTTACTGACAGAACACACACTGTGAAATTAGCAGACTCCAAGTATGACTTTGGACCAGTGATGAGTGCAGTACCACAGGGTCCAGTCCTTGGTCCTGTCCTGTTTTGTATCTACTTCCTTGAAGTAAACTTTAACATGGAAAGTCTGTGGCTAATGAAGTTTCCAGATGACTGCAAACTAGGAGCCATAATTGTAAATACTAAAGATGTGGACATCCTACAAAAGGGCCTCACTGAGACAGATGGTTGGTGTCAAAGCCATGGCCTCAAGCTCAATGCCAAAAAGTGCATTGTCATCCCCTTTGGTAAAAACTCTGTAGCCATGAACTACAACATAGGCGGTAGTATACTTAACACTGAAAGTGTGATAAGAGACCTTGGGTCACAGGTGGACAGTGGACACACCTGTGATAATCACATCCCCACAGTAGTCAGGAAATCCTTCTATGTGGCACACCTCATCACAAAAGGTGTCTCATGTAGAATAGAAGAGGACATTGTTCCCCTCTACTCATCACTCACTAGATCCATAATAGAGTACAATGCCCCTTTTGCTATGTACCTCACAAGACATCTACAACAACTGGAAAGCCTGCAGCAATACCTCACAAAGAGCATTAGCAGCCTGAAATACATGCCATACACAGAACATCTCAAAATGCTCCAGCTGTACTCTCTCACATATTGCCTACTCAGAGGCGATCTCTGCCTAACATACAAAGCTATGTCAAACACAGAGCTGTTAGACATGCTCCACGTAAAACACTCACAATCCCTCTGATCTTTGGCCCCAAAACCACGAGTGAAATACAAAAGGAAGGGGTGTATCCATTTACCTTATGGATACCCACACCTTCATGTTAGTGGCACAGCATGAGGCCTTGGAGACCATGCAAGTGCAACTAACATTGGGCATTGCTTCTTATCAGATTGTAGCCTGCTACAGATTACCTACCTTGAACCTCACTCGGTATTCCTGAGAACAGTGGAAAATATAAAGGTCCTATCAAACACCATTATATGAGGAGATTACAACTACCAAAACAATGAGTGGGAGAATTACTCATGTACAACGTCCTTTGCCCAATGTTTCCTAGAGTTTAATAACTCAAACACCCTGGAACAGCTGGTCACCACGCTCACTAGAGGTGACAACATACTGGACCTGATCATCACCAACATGGGGTATCAGTGTTCCACAACAGAAATAAACCCCTTGCTGGTAATATCAGATCATAAAGTAATCACACTGGACATACACACCCCCCCCCAGTCAAGGAAACCCCTGTGAAGACATTTTCAAAAGCAAACTGCACACTTCTCAAGACCAAAGTGGAAAGTTCCAAAGCCCCCTTGCTATAGGATAATGCTATACAATCTGCCATATCATTTACAAGTGCATTCTATGAGCATCTACAGGGATGGGATGCATGGATTGAGACATCCCAAATAAAACCAAGATGCACTCCTCCAAAAATAAGAAACCAGTCTGGTGGTCGTCGCCCTTACAACAGAAGGAGGAAACGAACACATGATAGAGCAAACTTCACAAAAGGAAAGACATCACTGATCATTATTAGGAAGACACAATGATCACTCAGAAAATAATCCAAGGCCAGTTTCTAAAGACAAATTGCGAAGGAATGTAAGAATAACAACCACAAAGCCTCCGTTAGCTATACCAAACATTTAGGTGGCAACTTCCAAATATGCTGTCAGCTACTGAAAAATGGCAATAAATACACTGAACCAACTTACATTGCCCACATCCTGGGGGACAAGTTCAGTGCAAACTCCCCCCAATCACCCCTAAAAGTACCTGTGTCCATCCCAGAAGAATGCAGAGCCCCAGACTTCATAGACATGCAGGTAAAGACAGCCCTCTCCAAAGCTAAGAACACAGCATCAATGGGACTGGATGGTGTCCCAAGCTGCATCTTACACCAGCCCCAAAAGGAACTACACCCTCACCTACATTCACCGTCCAGACTCAACCTTACCATAGGCTAGTACCCAAAGAATGGCATACACCAACAGTCATCCAACTCCACAAAGGGGGTGCCACAACAGAACCTGGAAACCATTGCCCTATAGGTCTACTCAGCCTGGTCTGCAAAGCTATGGAGCAAATTATAATGGAACCCATAAACAGAGACATTGGGGACTTTCAGACACTAGACTGTACCCAACTTGGCCTTGTTAAAGGCATATCCTGCCTCCTAAACCTAGTTGATTTATTTGAAACAGTTACCAAGGACATAGATGGAGGTGAAAGTAGTCCACACAGCCCACCTGGACCTGACTAAGGACTTTCAACACCATTCCCCACTCTGTCATCATGGACAAGCTTACCAGCTTGAACATTAACAGCTATGTCACAGGATGGGTGGCCAACTGGCTCACAGATCAAACACACATGTTCAGAGTTGCGGGTGCCATGTCTGACTCTAAACCAGTCACAAATGGCATCCCACAGGTCTTGGTCCTGGGACCCCACCTGTTCAGTAGATACTGCTCAGAGGTACAGGCAAGCATGGGAGGAGTATGGCTGAACAAGTTTGCAGATGACTGCTAACTGTGGTCCATAATTGACTCTATGGCTGACACAGACATCCTCCAGAAGGGTCTTACAGAGACAGATACCTGGTGTCAAAACAATGCCCTCAAGTAGAATGCCAAAGAATGCCTAGTCATCCCCTTTGGATAAAACAAAGTGCACACAAATTACCACATAGGTGGTAATCCAGTATGTACGGAGAAAGTAATTATGGCCTTGGGGACCCAGGTAGATAGTAAACTCTCCTTTGATGATCACATGGCCAAAGTGTTTAGAAATTCCTTCTATGTAGCCCACCTAATGTCACCTAATGTAACCCATTTTGTCTAGTCTGATGATGTCACCATCCTACGAATATACCTGTGGAAAAAGAGAGCTTGCAGTAATGTGTATAGCGCATCATGTAAATGTGTACTTCTCTAGTATTGTAAAGTAG
Organism: Protopterus annectens; assembly: GCF_019279795.1. Classification (NCBI taxonomy): domain Eukaryota; kingdom Metazoa; phylum Chordata; order Ceratodontiformes; family Protopteridae; genus Protopterus; species Protopterus annectens. The sequence continues at coordinate 1,419,590,333 of NC_056744.1, forward strand.
TTAGGTAGGGGTTTGAATCCTGCACTTGGCAACTGTGTGTGTGCGTGATCTCCTTGGAGAGGAGCAACCTTTTTGGAGACTACTAAAACACCTTAAAAGTGGTATACTCAACTTTGTCAAGTCTGATGATGTCACCATGCTACAAATATACCTGTGGAAAATAGAACTCCCAGTAATATGTATAGCACGTCATGTTAATGCATACTTCTCTAGTATCATAAAGTAGTTAGGTAGGGGTTTGAATCCTGCACGTGACAACTGTGTGTGTTTGTGTATGATCTCCTTGCAGAGGAGCAACCTTTTTGGAGACTACTAAAACACCTTAAAAGTTGTATACTCATCTTTGTCAAGTCTGATGATGTCACCATGCTACAAATATACCTGTGGAAAAAAGAGCTCACAGTAATGTGCATAGCGCATTGTGAAAATGTGTACTCTTCTAGTATCGTAAAGTAGTTAGGTAGGGGTTTGAATCCTGCACTTGGTAACTGTTTGTGTGTGATCTCCTTGGAGAGAAGCAACCTTTTTGGAGACTACTAAAACACCTTAAAAGTGGTATACTTATCTTTGTCAAGTCTGATGATGTCACCATCCTACAAATATACCTGTGGAAAAAAGAGCTCCCACTAATGTGTATAGCATGTCGTGTTAATGTGTATTTCTCTAGTATCATAAAGTAATTAGGTAAGGGTTTGAATCCTGCATTTAACAACTGTGTGTGTGATCTCCTTGGAAAAAAACAACCTTTTTGGAGACTACTAAAACACCTTAAAAGTGGTATACTTATCTTTGTCAAGCCTGATGATATCACCATCCTACAAATATACCTGTGGAAAGGAAATCTTCCAGTAATGTGTATAGCACATTGTGTTAATGTGTATTGCTCTATTATCATAAGCTAGTTGGTTAGGGGTTTGCATCCTGCACTTGGTGTGTGTGTACTCTATGTGGGTGACACTGTTGGTCAATGTATCGTGGGTTTTGCTTTTACTACTCTATGGCATATCACTATGACAACAGTATGTGCATTGCACATGTCAGGTAGTTGTGTGGAAAATACATATACGTACATGTGATCTCAATTATTTCATAGGTGGGAACCCTGCTTTCTCCATGAGCACATCTGCTATCTTTGACAGAGTGTGCTGCCGCTTTCCAGACCTTAGGTCACATCTGTATGCTTGTGACAACCCCAGCCACTTCAGTGATCTCTGGCTTAGGTCATCTGTGTCACACACACACTCATTAAGGTTTATAATGAATAGTGTGAGTGAGGGTTTATGCCTGAGGTATATTTCAGACCTGTTCAAACGCAGCAAAGTCTGTCAATGATGGCTATTCATTATAGGTGTACAACAACCTTTGTGGATATGCATGCAGACCCCTTATTGCTTATGTGGTCCACCGAGGGATTTCAAAATACCTTTGGAAATGTGATTACCAAAGTAGAGATGACGTAACACTTGGCTGTATGTACACATCGGTACCTGTTCACCATGTTGGGGGCTACTACCTATGTGGTACTGTGGGGATACTATGTTTTGTAAAAGTGTATGACTATGCTTTAGTTGGCTTATAGCTTTACAGCATGGGTTTGACAACAGGTATCTGTCTGTATGATACCCTTATGGAGGATGTGTGTGTCATCTGGAGAATGCATTATAGGCCACAGTATGCATTTCCAAATGTGGACGGACATATCCCTACTGTGTTTGCTTGTACCTAAGAGAGCTATATGCCAAACAGGAGTGGTCCCAGGAATTGGTTCAGGTGAATACCACTGGTTACTGGCATAGTATAGTACCTGAAGGATCCAAATGTTACTGTGTGTCCTACATCTGTGTGTCAGTTGTCAAGACATCATCTAACGATTGTTTATGGTCAGGCTGTTGAGGTTATGTATACTACCAGAATGCAAACCAATGACAGATAGTAACAGTATCACCCACAACACAGTGTCAAACCATGTCATACACACATGTGTACCCAAGTTCCAAAATGTGTGTAGTACAATGCATACTGGCCACCAATAGAAACTATGGAGTGTTACTGTGGCACCCTGCCCATGTGTCCACTATGCACGTACATGCAGACAGTGCACCTCCACCATGTTCACAAATGTACACCTGCAAATCTGTGCTGCACACATCCCACACGTACTGTCCACTCTCTAACACATGCTGCCAATACTACACACATCAGCCAAGTGGCATGTGGGAATAGGTGGAAAGACCACAGAAATACCTCACAAAGAGGATTCCTGGCCTCAAACAGGACAATACACTATTGGAATTAACACTGGTTATACTACATCGACAAACATAGCTTTAATGCATCATGCCTGCTCAGCTACACCTTCAAGGATATCATTACACTTTACTGCTGACAACATGCTAACATTGCTATACAGCTATAAAGTCACCCTGTGCATCAGCACCATGTTAGCCTGTTCCTGCATCAATGTTACAGATGACAGGAGGTGGCACAGGTTTCATCATATGCACAGGCTGTGTTGTTGGTTTGCCAGAGGCCTACATTGAGCCATACAATTGACATGTATGTGTGTGCGTGTGTGCGCGTGTGTGTGTGTGTGTGTGTGTGTGTGTGTGTGTGTGTGTATGTGTGAGGGCCAAGAGTACTGCTATGGGCCAATTTTGATGTAATGTGTGTGGGTATGTGTTAGCCCTAGTTGTCTGGTTTATGTGTGTGTGTGTCTGCATGCACACAGTTCCACCATGTGGCTGCCATATATGGGGATTTGTGGGATAGCCACAGACTGTACCTGCCAGGCTTTACAGATCACAGTCTCTGGCCATGGATACAGTACCTGTGCCTGGCAGGGGTGCTACTGACAGTATCAGGTACTAAGCCAGACTGGGTACTATCCTCAGAGGTAGACAGATGTACACTGGACCCAGGTCCCTGCTGGGACTGGCCAGAGCCACTTGCACGTGGTCTTCTAGGATGGTCTATGGACAGCCCACCCCCAACATTGCTGGGGCTGGTACTGGCACTACGGGAGCGGATGTGATTTGAGGGATGTCCACGGCAACTGCCAGCTGCTGATGTTGCTGGCATATGTCCATGTTGACGTCTCAACCATCCCGCACTGTCCTGACACATGGACATGACATTGCAGAGGACATCTAATGTCTCACCCCAACGTCTATCAGTGACCTCAGTGTAATTATGGATGGCACCTGCTAAGTCACGGATACTGTCATTTAAAATGGTGTTATGCGCCCTCTGTGCCCTTAGTCCCTGTCTGGTGTACCGTTCCATATGTGCCTGTGCCTCCATGACAGCTTGGAACATGCGTGAGGTTGTAAGACCTGTGGCACATCTGCCAGGGGCATGATAACCAGCAGTGCTCCGACAACCCCTGGATATCTGCCTACATGGTACTGTTCCAGACATCTGGGTATGGCTGCTGTGTCGGGATGCATGTGCCATAGCTACCACACTGTCCTGGCCAATGCCGACTGTACACTGTCCCTCTGCTAAGGGTATTGGTGATGGATGTATTGCCAGTATGACTGTGTGTATGGATGGGGTGGACACTTGTGTACTGTCGATTGGTGGCCCAACGACAGACCCTGGCAAACATGCCTGTACCTCAACACACCTATCCTCATTATCACTATTTGTGTCAGTGACATCAGGTTCCCTGCTGCAGTGAGCCAGCCCAACCTCAGCACCTATGGCAGGAAGACAGGAAACACACTTTACGACCTGTACATGATGTTGGAACACATGCACACATGCACACATGAACACATGCACACATGAACACATGCACACATGCACACATGAACACATGCACACATGTACACATGAACACATGAGCACATGAGCACATGAACACATGCACACATGAACACATGCACACATGCACACAGATACACTCCTCACTAAAGCAGACACACACACACACACACACACACACACACACACACACACACACACACACACACACCACTTGCAATCCAGAACATATTCAATAGCGGTTGATGGTGGGGTACAGTATCACAAGCCAAACAGTCATATCACACGTGTCAGCATGCAGGACGTATGTTGCTCAACAGCATGCAATGCCAGTGTTGACAGTCCTTGCTAATAACAGTATACATGGCTTTGATGCATGTGTGTTGTTGTTCAATGATTGGCTCACCCTGGAACACAATGTGTACATGGATACAACATTGCTGTGCAAGTCTTAAAAGCTATTCAATGTCCTGTGCACCATCACTCACAGGTATACATACCATGGCTGGATGTGTATCTGTGTGTCACATAGATATCCATTTCTGATTAGAGCGTCTATGTCTTTAGAATATAATTGTGAACACAGGTTTAGCTCATACATGCTATGTATACACACAGGATGAGTGGTGCATGTATACCTGATGGAATACCATTGCTCAACATAGCCATTGTACAGTGGTTATGGCGAGTTTAGAACATATTGTGGACATGCCAGTGCCAGCCATGACATGGCATGCTACATCACAACTGTAACATTAAACATCACACATACCTAATGTGTGTCATGTGACCTATACACTCACTAGCATTACAAGACATATATGTGTCACTTTGTGCAAATGGTGATTGCTATTCATATTGTGTATAGATGCATATGTTTGCACACACACACAACACTGAGGTGTATAGCAATGAATGCTATGTAGTACTGTGGTTACTGTAACTGGATGGGGTGTAGTACCATGAGCCATTATCATGCAGCATCATGTGGTCACTCAAGGCTACTAATGTGTGCCAGACCAGCAACTATCATGCTGTACCTGAACTGCAGTACTGTGGCTACATTCACCATTTCACAGCCAGTTGTTTACATGGGTTTGTAAGGTGCCCAATAGGGAGCATTGCCTAACATGAATGTGTTGTGTGTTGAAGAGAGTTGCACCACCACATGATAGGCCTCTACCCCTCAGGTATATTATGTGTGTTGTGTGGATGACATTTGGGATACAGGAGTATGACCTTACAGTGGGTGTCTGAATACGCCATGTGAAGCATATTAACATGTACTGCGTATGACAAAGTTGTGTATGTTGTGTGCATGTGTATCGACTCTGCCTATCCAATGTCCACTACAGTGTAGCTACAATTGTTTGGGATGCTCTGTGTATTGCATGTGTTTTAGGCAGCTATTCACGTTACTGAGATGTGCATAGTGTCACAGCAAACATGCACAACATGCATTATGCGTAGGGTTGTTACATGTGTACATGGCCTACACCTCACCTATGATATGCACATGTTATTTAGGTTCATAGGTAGGTACTAGGCTATTAGCCCTAGGGCCCATACAAGCCCAGCCAAAAAATGTACCCTGGCTTTCGCCACCCAAGAAAATTATTTTCCTGTGCCCCTGTCGAGCAGAGCCACAGAAGTGATCCCCGGGGTAAATTTCCCATTTCCCATCCAATCAACAAGATTTTTCTTGAAGAGTGCTGATGAGGAGCTCTGTTTGACATAGATAGGTAGTCTGTTCCAGAGTATGGGAAGTCTCTGGGACAGGAATCTATCCCTCCAGCATGTTCTGTTTATTGTGTTGACAAGGTTTAGGTCCCTAGAGCGTGTAGCTCGGAGGGATTGGGATTTCTTTAAGTGGAGCATGTCCAACAGTGCTGGGTTTGACATAGCTTTGTATGTTAGGCAGAGATCACCCCTGAGTAGGCGATATGCGATGGAGTAAAGCTGTAGTTTTTTGAGACAGTCTGCATAGGGCATCTGTTTGAGGCCAGGAATCCTCTTTGTGAGGTATTTCTGTGGTCTTTCCAGTTGTTGTAGATGTCTTGTGAGGTACATACCAAAAGGGGCATTGTACTCTATAATGGGTCTAATGAGTGATGAGTAGAGGGGAACAATGACCTCTTTTTTTCTGGATGAGAATCCTTTTGTGAAGAGATGGCCATGTAGAAGGATTTCCTGACCACTGTGCCAATATTAAATGTAGAACACACTCACCAGCATGGGTCTGCTGCCTTGCTATCACACCAAAGGGACCTACAAGGATATGAAACAGTTTGTCAGTGGCAACAACTGTGGCATTGCTACTGTGGGTTTGCAATCTTACAGTAGTACAAGGGTTGACAGTCACAGGCCTACAGATTATGCTCCAAATTATCAGTATTGCACAACACCAGGCTCCACATCTTCTAACTACACAGTACACATCTCACATATGCATGATCTACCAATCAAGGTAACAGTAGTCTACAGATATGCCATGCTACCTGCACACTCCATGTGAAGTTGCTGGGTGGCTCCAGCCTCCATGATGATACATGTGTGCTGTTGTTATTGGCCAGGAGCCAACAAGCTCAGGAGCAGCTCCTCCACTCTGGTGAGAGGGGGATGGATGGTTACACCACCACCTGTGGCAAGCTGCTGTCTACGGACATCAGATGCACGCTGCCGGACATGTCTAAGTAAATCACTGCAGTGATGGCGTACCTGCCTATATGTCCAGTTATGCATGCCTATGTCATTTACCCTACGGACAACATCTTGCCACAGTGCAGTCCAATCATGCTGGTCCTGGCTGGTTCTGGAGAAAAGCAGGGTGTATTGCTGAACCAGACTGGTTGTTATTATTTCGTCCTCAGCTGGACTATAGGTAGGGTTGCGATGGTGGGCCATGACCCTGGAAGACAATGAAACAATATGTGTGAGCAAGTCATGTGGCACACTTAACATTCTAAAGTACAGATATCACTGAACTGCCATATATAGCAACCTATTGGCTGTCAGAGGATACACACTTTCAATACCACATATCAGTGCTCAACCCACAACTGCTTGACAGTGCCTGGCATGCTCTGTATATTAAACCATGTTCTGCACAGCAACAAAGAGAAACCAGTATGTAAGACTATACAACAGTACATGGCACACTGTATGCGACACAATGTACCACCTAGCCACAGGAGGTATATATCAAGCTAATGCATAAAGAAATATGTCATCCATTGCAATGATTGTAAAGTCCAGTTACAGTATTACCAGTATACCACACTAGCTGTTGATGGCAAACCCCTTCCTAACATATGTGCACATTTATGAATATAGGTGGCGTACTGCTGTACTAGACTGTACATGTTGCTAGATACGCACTTATATCCTGTAACACACATATGACCGAGGGCATGTTACAGGCATACCCACACACACATCAGACATACATACAAGACACAAAGGTATGGCAACCCAGATGAGCTTTACCTGTGTACCATACAGTACTGAGTGTCAGTACATACAAAACCTTATGCCTGAGGTATGTAATCTGTGAGGACTACAGGGAACACACAAAACAGTGGTTCCAAGCAATGTGGACATACACCATACTGTGCTGTTTAGGCCTACAGCTTCAGGTAGTACTACAGTTCATACGGAATTTGGATTCACCAGCAGTGCCAATCAATAAGCATACATGTACTGCTGCAGCCTACAATGGCACACCCCAGTCAACACCAAGGGACTGCGTCAGACTGTATGCCATACTGCTTTTTCTGCCTAGCAACAGCATACACATATTTTGCTGGGATCAGAGCTAGGACACAAAATACCATGACAAAAACAGTTTCCCACTAAGCTATCACACATATACACAACTTTGACACATTCACCAACACATTCACCATCACACTCTGTCAACCTCACATAGCAATTATTGCAACAAGTACATGTGGGTGTGTATTGGTTCATAGGTAGGTAATAGGCTATTGGCCCTAGGGCCTATAGAAGCCTAGCCATACGGTACCCTGGCCTTTGACACCCATGTAATTTAATTTCATGTGCCTCTGTCAAGCAAAGCCACAGAGGTGATTCCCGGGGTGTATTTCCTATCTCCCATCCAATCATCAGGATTATTCATGATGACTGCTAATGAGGAGCTTTGTTTGCGATCGATAGGTAGTTTGTTCCAGAGTATGGGATGTCTCTGAGATAGGTATCTATCCCTCCAAGATGTTCTGTTTATTTAAGTGACAAGGTTTAGGTCCCTAGAGCGTGTAGCTCATAGGGATTGTGATCTGTTTACATGGAGCATGTCCAACAGCTCTGGGTTTGACATAGCTTTGTATGTTAGGCAGAGGTCACCTCTGGGTAGGCAGTATGCAACACAGTCTAGCTGTGGTTTTGTGAGATGGTCTGCATAGGGCATCTGTTTGAGGCCGGTAATACTCTTTGTGAGGTATGTCTGTGGCCTTTCCAGTTGTTGTAGATGTCTTGTGAGGTACATACCAAAAGGGGCATTGTACTCTATAATGGGTTTTATGAGTGATGAGTAGAGGGGAACACTGACCTCTTTTTCCCTGGATGACACACTTTTTGTGATGAGGTGTGCCACGTAGACAGATTACATGACTAGTGTGGCACTGTGATTATCAAAGGGGAGACTACTGTCCACCTGTGTCCCATGGTCTCTTATCACACTTTCGGTGTTAAGTAGACTGCCACCTATATGGTAGTTCATGGGTACAGAGTTTTTACCAAAAGGGATGCCAATGCATTTTTGACATTGAGCTTGAGGCCATGGCTTTGTCACCAGGCATCTGTCACAGTAAATATGACCCCCTCTCTCTCTCTCTCTCTCTATATATATATATATATATATATATATATATATATATATATATATAGATACATATACACATACATATAAACATCCATTGGTGTACATATAGATATACATATAGGCACATATACAGTCCACCTTTCATGGTGGGAATATCAATTATGCGAAGGTTGTGAGGTATGCAGTTATGTAATAATATTGCACAGTCTTGTGCGGAATGCATTGAAGGTGTTCTCAGCCCATGTAGCTTTAGCAGGCCTCACTGGCTGCAGCACTGCAAACCTAACAAATCATACCCACTGTGTTTAACCACCACATGTCATATACCAGCACCGTATGCTGTCTTGTTTGTCACACACTACAACCTACATAGAAATATGCACATAACAACTTTCACCAACATATATATGTCCACCCTTCACAAACAGTTGCAGTATGCCCCTTGCTCTATGCACATGTACAGCTGCTAATATATCTGACACAGAAATCTCTCTCCATATGTGTGTGCCATACACACACAAGGTTCACACTGTTGTAAGTCCGTGGACCTCAAGGCTGACCTGTTGGGCCTTGCTGCAACATGAACAGGTGTCACATGTGAGCACACAGTAATATTAGAGGGTGTATATATAGCTGCAAATGCTAGATTAGCATACTAGCCTGGTACAGCAGTTGCCAATGCTAAGCTACACGTTAATATGACTATCATGCATGTGTTACTCTGTCACATCCATGTTTATATAGCTGTATGCGCTACTCCCCCAAACAGCCATCGTACACATTACTGTACAGAACACAGATAACATGGATCAGATGTTTGACATTTAATGCTGAACTACATATGTCATAGTTATGTCCCACTGCACACAGCTACACACTGATTTGTCCATGGCAGTAGTTATGCAGGGCATCTGTGCATAGATACATACTGCTGCCACATATGGATGTTTCAAAGTATGTAGAGTACTCTTCAAAAACATCTACTACATGCCAGTAAATACATATCTGTTACATGCCTTTCCTTTGTATGTGTTTGTAGTTTTCACTTCCTTGTGTCTTTTATTTTTATTTATTTATTTATTTATTTTTTCTGTTGATGTTGATGTTGATGTGGGTGTATGTCTGTCTGTCTCTTTCTCTCTCTCTCAATAGCTGCAATGGAATGATTGCATGTGTGGACAGCAAGTACAGCCTGCTTTTATAGGTATCTGCACATGTGCATGTGATGGCCTCTGCACCAATTGGTGGCCACCATTTGGTAATTGCATGCAGCCTGCTGTGTGGTAATTGCAGTACTCACTGTCATAGCAACCCGGTGCTATAAATTGCTACATCAGGTAGGCGTAGCCCTTTCAGCTTTCCAAAGTGGGGCCCATGCTTGTTTGCTGTGGACACCATTGTTTAAGTCAGAAGGTTGGTATACTTCTTATATCTGAAGCTAGGGGTGTAGCCAGTGATTTAAATGTTGTACTCAGACCTGAATGTTGCCACTTCCAGTACACAGTTGTCAGTGTAGAATTGTACTCGCCCCTACAAATGCTAACACAAGATACATGGGAGTATGTAGTTTCTTTTCTACTTATACAATTAACTGCCATACATAAGTAGTTAATGAGATGTATTCATCTGGCACATCAACTGTTTGTAAACTGCTATACTGTGAATATTAATGTACTCACTTCTGCACAGTTTGTGCTTTTTATTGTTACATTAGCACAGGATGCTCAAGAATACTGGACAATTCCAGTACTGAGTATGCCTACCTACATCCTTGGTGGACCCTGAACACACAGGTATATTGTACATTTGGGTGGGGATTGTCCTGCTATGATACTGTGTGGGGGTTGTAAAGTGGTGCTGTAACATTATTTGCTGCTAGAATGGTTGGTTCTCTTATCACAGTCATGTAATGCAATTCCACAACAACTGCTGGTAAAGTTCCACAGAACAGGCTTTGTGTTATGGCATTCCTATCTTTGCTTTATATTCACTCATTCAGATGCATGATATATCTATTTCAGCAACAACCTCCTGTATATCTACTGTGGCTTAGTGGTACTTCATGCAGTCCAGTGTGTCCAAGGTCCGGGGTTTGAGACTGACAGAGGTATTTTATTTTGTTGCTGAGCAGAACAAGGGCCCTCACATGCAGGGTGACTAAGGCACTTTTAAGCAGTTGTAAGTGGGTTTGCATGGGTTTGCGTGAAGCTTAGCAATACTTAGTTACGTGCACACAAGCGCAGACTCTTGCAAACCCTCTAACTACTGCTTAAAAGTGCTTACTCCCGCTAACCCTCACACTCATTTCTTTGAAAGAAAAGAAAATGGGGAGATAGGAAAGTGGTGACAAAGGGGCACAAAGAGGGAAAGACAGTAGGGAAAACAGCTTGGGATGTGCAGGACGGGCATAGGGAAGGTTCATAGCTGCCCATTTCTTTAACAGCAACAGCTGTGCATATGCAATAAATTTTGAGGGAAATATGAAACCTTCCACCCCTGAGAGAGGGGTGAGGACAACAAAGTATGTTGTACTGCCAATTACATATCAGTTTGTGTCCAGCGGACATGTGTGCAAAATGGGCAGCTATGTATGGGGCGTAATTTTTTTTTTGGGAGCAGATTGCCCTTTTTTTTTTTTCAAGTGGGAGTGGAATGTGGGGTAGGTGAAGTAGGTATATTTGGGGAGGTAGGTTGGGGAGGTAAACAGACAACACAAATAAGATGCATACAGGGGCAGAATATGACACATGTGGTGGGTGAACACCATTGACGGGGAAGGATGTTTGGAAATCGCAAGCCCATGAGCCCACAGATGGCAACAGTGGAATTGAGATCTCCTCCCATGGGCAGTCGCCACTGCACCTCCCAGGCCCAGAGAGTGGCTGGGCTGGGGGCTGCATAGGAGGGGAAGGCTCACCCATGAGTTGCACCACTCCTGCCTCAAGCTGGCATATAGGATCAGCGACTGAACGCTCCATCTCCCTACGCACCACAGCCCGGACCGTTCGGTGAGTAATAGGTGGCCCTCCTCCGGCCATGCTTGCACGGGGGTGATGAGCCCCATCCCCTGCAGCGCTTCCACCCAAAAGTGGCACAGGGCCAATGGAGGAAGAGGTCCCAGGCTGGGCCAGGTGCCGTTATCAGCTGAGGTGGGACAGGTGGATCCGCTGGGACCGGCCTTCCCATACGTTCTATGTTTAGGAGGATTTAATGACAATATTGGTTGGTAACAGCCAGCAGCATTCCAAATTAGTTGTAACAGCATGGAGTAGTATTTCCACTAACCCAACACACCAGAGTTCCAACAGTTGAACAGCAAGCATAACACATGCATATATAGAACAGCAGTGGACATTCCAGCAGCATGCAGGATTGATTGGTGGCAACAAGCCACCAAGATTGTGGTATTTGAACAGAGCACATGCATCAAAGTAAATGCAGATATTTATAAACCAATAGGACATATGCCCCAACAAATGTTTTGAGAATAGACATACCCATTGACATGTGGAATTGCATTGCTTATGCACATACAGTAGGGTGTAAAAGATACCTCCATTAACAACTTATATATACTTATAGTTTACACTACATTCCTATTGACTGCAGGTATATATCTCCTACATGTATTATTACACTAGGTAATGTCTGTTAAATTGTGAAATGGGTTTTGCTAGTTCTTTATATACCTGAACTGTATCTGACATACAAACTGTCCAGGATGCAGATGTTACTGCTACGTATTTATATATTTTATTTATATTTATATATCTACATATCTGGATGTGTTCAGGTGACATTATCAGTTATATTTTAACAGCCCCCTACATTTCTAGCAGCACACTGACATTTCTGGGGAACACAATAACAAGCTACTCATGTGCCAGATTAACCTGTACATGCCGGCCATGAACCAACAGTTGAGGACTGTATATATGCTTAAAAGCTACTGGCACTCCCTTCGTCCTCTTTATATGGGCCTACCCAAGTGTGGGTTGACAGCGCTTAATACAACAGTACTATTTCTATAATGCAAGAGTACAACATATCGAAGAATGTGACATGGACACACTCCAGGAATTATACCTTTATTAATTACATTACACACTTTTCTAGAGGCTCTCTCATTTATTTGATATATCAGTGCATGCAGAAGACTTATTCAAAATGTATTATACCTTTATTAATGGGTTACAACACTCTTTTTCAGGCTTTCTCACTTATTTTATATAACAGTACATGCAGAGAAATTATTCAAGACTTAGTATACCTTTATTAATGGGTTACAACACTCTTTTTCAGGCTCTCTCACTTATTTTATATAACAATACATACAGAATAATTACTAACCTGCCTGGTGGTGCAGACTTAGCAGCCTATCTGCATAGGCTTTCTGATTCGCAGCACGGACACCTGCAGCTGTGAAGTAAATGAAGTGATATTGAGACATACCTATCCATAATATAGACTACAATAGCAATTCTTACATACTTCATTCCATGGCTACCTACTCAGTAGTGGGGGATTTTTTATCCCACTGGCCTCCTGTATCCACTGGTTCAGTCGGTCCTCCTTGCGTCTCTTCAGGTCTGAGTAGTGGTGTCTGACCTGCTCACCAGTCCGAGGGATGCCTGTGGCACTGGTGAGATCATGAGCTAGACGGTTCCAGGCGTCCGCTTTGTATTTGGTGCCCTGGAACTGGCCCTGGAGGAGTCTCTCATCATGATTATGGATGAGGAGCCAAACCATTACTTTTGACTCCTCAATGCCCCAACGTTGCACTCGAAATCAAGAGCCCTCTCCAACACCGGCCATGCTGACTGCAGATGGGAGCTACAACCAGTTATGGCAAGTATTCCCGCCTATGGAGCTTAAATATGCCTCACTTCCCTCACTTATTTGTGATTGGCCGGTTTTGAACAATCTCAGCTGAAAGCACACCTGCTTAGCTATGGATAAACTTCCATTGATATGTATGTGTGTGTGTTGAAAGTGCATGCATATGAAATGCTGTCATGGCTTAGTGGTTTAGTATTATGGTGCACAGTGTCCCGGGTTCTAGGCCTGTCATTGCTTTTTATTTTACTACTGGCCAGACCGGCTAGGAGGTGTGGCTGTGTTTAGCCGACTTTGCTCAACTTTGCCCAACATTGCTCTACGTTGCTCGATGTTGCCCGACGTTGCACCAGTTAGCGCAGTGCGCAGCTACGCACAAACATGTTTTGTTTGCGCTAGTTGGCGTGATGCGCAGCTACATGCAAAGCCATTGCGCTAGTTAAAGCAGTGCTAAGCTATGAGCAATTATACTTAAATGTGCTTAATACTGGTAAACTTTGCTTAGCAGTGCTTCACATTGCTTAAGATACATTACTTATGCATTCTTCAGTATTCATAACCATTTCACCTTCTTATATATATATATATAGAATATCGTTCACTACTACATAGGCCATTTCAATGCTTTTTACTAAAATTTAAATGATAAATGTCAGGAATTATTTTTATATACAGATTTCCTACAGAAAATAGGAAGGGGAGTGGTGGGACTCGAACTGGGAATGCCTCCTCTTTGTGCAAAGGCTCTACCACTGCACTATTGCTATTTGGCTTAATTTGCATATAAGTTTCTTATTATCCTCTTCGATGTCTAAACTGCTAATTGTAGCTATGCAATGAGCAAACCCACGCAAACACGCGCAAATACGGGCAGCTATATCGGGAATAAAAAAAAAAATAAAAGTTTTACATTTTCTAATTGTACAGGGGTTTAGAATGTGGGGGAGTGTAGTGTTGGGTATGTACACATTTGAGCGGACTCGCTCATGTCAGTTGACATTTGCCGATTGATGGACTTGCAGGGGGGGTGGATTTTTGGACTGCTCAACAGTACGACACGCCCCCTGCACTCGTGCATGCTCCGTGTTAGCCTTAGAGTTGAGTCAGCATGCTCTCATGAATATGTATGGCGCACTGACATCATCCTCTTAGGCTGCAGTTTCCATGTAAGACTAATTTAGTCTTACATGGAGGATTAGTGAATCCCGGGGTATGTTAAATTTAAAGTTTGATACTATGTGTCCTAGGGGCTTGAATCAGGAATGTAGCTAGAAATGTTTGCTATGAGCTTATATGAATGTTATGATCGTTTAATTGTTTTATTTAACTTTTTTATTGAATAATTACATTATGAAATTGGTATATAAGAAAGGAGAAAAGAATATGGAGTTATTCTCTGTTAAAGGCTGTAATAGCCGAGGCGATAGAGACATTTGCATTGTTTTTATAATAAAAGTATTTTGGTTTGGACTTCACTGGCCTTTTGTTTGTGGTTACAATATCTTTCTACTTTCTGTTGCCTAAGTCATTGTGCCAAAGGTTTTTGTGGTTTGGAGTTAATATCAAAGAACTATTGCCTAACAGCAATCTTTCTAAATTCATGCATATCACCCAGGTACTCCCTTATTTTCTCTTTAGCACTTAGCAGTTGCACCTCTTCTTTTTCTTTGAGATTACCTTATTCTGCAATACTTTTACCTTTGTCATCTCCCTTAATAATTCTTGCTTAACCATATCAGTTTTTCTTTTATTTCTGGCCAATTTTTAAACTCCACTTTCATTTTATCCTGTTCACTAGCTATAACGTCTGGAGTAGTTTCTATCATCCTTAATAACTCCCGAATAACTTCCACTACCCATTCCTTATTCTCTTTTTAACAGCATTTATATCTTAGTTATTATCGGCACATGATCTGAAATAATTATTGGATGTATGTCAAAGCCCTCAATTAAATGCAGATACCCCTGTTAAATATAATGTCTATCTATCTATCTAGTGTAGCCCAGTTATTGTACCTTGAGAAATATGTAAATTATGTCCAAGTTTCTACTTCTGAATTCATGTCTTCCATACCAAATATTTTCATAAATTTCTTCAGAAATCTACGCTCTTTTGTCACATTTTTCCCTTCTAGACCCCATATACATCCTCATTGTTGCAAATAAAATTCTAGCCCTCACCTATACGTAGTGTTCCCTGCTGAAAGCTGATTATTTCTCCCAAACTGTTCTTAACAACTGCTCCATAATAGCTGTTTCAGGTGGAATAGAAATACTTGCCAGCATAATCCTCATCCCTTGATAATAGCCTCTTACTAACCACAAACTCTGCATTATTAACTTTTTCCTCTTCTGTTAGTATTGGAACTTTTCTTGCAATTAATATAAGTACTCCCATTTTCCTGTGTCCCTGCTATTCTGCTGAATATCCATCCTGAAATCCTTCTGTTATCAAATTCACATGTTCAGTTCATTCTGATGCATCTCCAGAGAGGGGGTATGACAAAGAAATGATGCAGAGGTCAGTAAATAGATTGGGTATAGATGAACAAAGAATGGGTATGATGGTAAATAGAGATGGCAGAAATAGGCTGACTATTAATGAAACAGCTACTTGTAAAAAGTATATTTTATTACTACATATAATATACTTAGTGAACAAGTGATTAACATAACATTTTATTTTTTTTTGTTAAAGTTTAGAGAATTTGCTAATACATTGTTTCTTCTCCTATGGTATCATTTAAAAGGGGATATAATATTAAGGATATGATTGTTCATAGTAGGTTTATTACACGAGGTAATACCCTGCTGAGGGAGCCTAGGAATATGGGTACTTTTGCATCATGTGGGAATTGTTCAAGTTATAAGTACATTGTAAGATGTTTTGATAAAATTAATGGTTTGATTTTTAAACCGAATGGGAGACATTATTCCAATACTGAAGGAATTGTTTATGCACTGAAATGTTCTTGTGATTTGTTTTATACAGGGGAAAGTAAGAGGGCCTTCACGCTAAGATTACAAGAACAAGTGAGGGATATAAAAAATGCTAAGCTTGAGAGCCCTTTGGCTACACATTTTAAA
Organism: Protopterus annectens; assembly: GCF_019279795.1. Taxonomy (NCBI): domain Eukaryota; kingdom Metazoa; phylum Chordata; order Ceratodontiformes; family Protopteridae; genus Protopterus; species Protopterus annectens. The sequence goes on from NC_056744.1 coordinate 1,419,606,861, forward strand.
ATAGATTACAGTAGTGACCCAGGGAAATTAAGGGGTACTATTTTGGAAAAAATAGTTGTGTATGATAGTTGTTTAGTTATTAAAAAATAAACTTTTGTATAAAGAAACTGTTTATTTTAAAATACAGTAACTCTAACCCTTGCTGGTCTGAATGCAGATTGAAAATGGAAGTTCCTAGTTTAAATTTAAATTTTACTTGTTTGATTGGATGAATCAAGTGGTTTTATTGTGCTATTTAAGTGATGGTGAAATATATATCTTTTTACTTCTTGAAGGCTGTTGAGCTGAGGCAGTACAGTGAGCTTTGTATTGATTTTATGTAATAAATACTTTTTGTCTGGCTTTGCTGTCCAATTTGTTGTTATATTTAGTGTCTCCAAAGTGTTATTTGTACTCTGTATTTCTTAATATAATTAAATATTCTTTCTTTTTTGTCTATACCTGTGAAACCATTCACATTCCAAGATAATATGGAAAGTGTCAGTATTATGATAAATCATTATACTTCCATGGTGGTGCAGTGGTAGCATTGTTGCCTCAGAGCAAGAGGTTCTCCCATTCGATTCTCGGCAGGAGTGTGGGGAGTGCCTTCTGTGGGGAGTCTGCATGTCCTACCCACCGATGTGTGGACGTTCAAAAGGCATGCGTAAATGGGCATGCCTTCATTGAAGGTTGAACGTCGAGCTGGCACCTTGGCGTTCATGAAACTCTACTGCCAATCATTAGTGGACCAGAGTTCTGCTGTGGTGACCCCTAACCGGGAAAAAGCTGAAAGACAACAACAACATTATTCCCATCTATTATATATGGTAACTTTTTTTAAATGTATATTTCCAACTTTTGAGATATATGTACCCACTAATGTTTGGAAGGTTGACCCTTTATATAGTTTTTTCTTAACATCTCCAATTGAACCTGTGTCTCATGTTACAAACAACACCCCCATAACCTGTTAACTTAATAAAACACACAAAATGATGCACATTTATTGCTAAAGGAAATACTTCATTACATTCAAAGTTCTCTTATTTCCTTGTTTCCACTTAAAAACATGCTATTAGAGTAAGCTAAGGTGTTAATCCAAACATTCACCTATGCAAAATAAGAAAAAAACATATCAGATCTACATATATTATGATCTTTGTAGTTTTGCACCCCATCCCCCACATCAACAACCCAAAACTGCAGCCTATTAACCTAAACATGCCTTTGTCGAGCCTTTTTTTCTCTTTTTGCATTGTAATGCCTACATTTCTTTATACTAAAAAGAAGAAAGAAAAAGCATATATTTACTGTAGTATCTTTATCATATACAATAACTAAAATGTTTTGTAATACAGCAAGTAATTTATATCGTGAAAAGTGTTATATAAATACTGTTAAGAACAGAAACTGTTTTACTTACAGTTACCCTTTACCTACCTCTTGCCTTCCTGTTAGCGCCCTTCCAAACATGAATGGCATAAAGGGAGACAGATGCCATTCAGCTCCCCATAAGTTCAACAAAGTCAACAAAAGTCCATTATTTCCCCTTTTTCTTGTACAATCATATTTCAAATATGTGACTGATGCTTTTGTAATGTCACATTTATTCACTAATTTCAACATTGCTATTCTTTCTCCTACTCATCTCCCAATTCCAGATGATGGTTAAATTCTAAGGAACTCCCAGTTCTTCTAGTTAACTCCTGTGCTTTTCTCTGTCTCTCAAGCTTTTTCCTTTGGAACACTGGAAAAAGTTGCACTGGCAAAGTGTCTCCATGTGTTTATTATCAGAAGAATGACAGCCAGAGTCCCCTTCTGCTTGATGGCTAACTTTTTAGTGGACAAACTTTTGTATTTCCTCCTTAACCTATTCTACATCAAAAAATGACCTTGGTCCTCCATGAAAAAATATTCTGGAGACAGCTGGATACAACTACTTGAATCACATGAATGCCTCTTGACATTCTCAGATTGCTGGAATAAATTTGTTTCTGCTCTTCCTGGTGTACAGTGAATAATAATTTTCCAAAAAACACTTCACTGTTTCCATCTTATATGTTGCCCTTTTTCCACAGTTTTGGCAGAATCAACTCTTTCTGCTGGTAGGATTCCATCTTTACTGGGAGACGAAAGTGGTGGCCAACCTGTGAGCACTGTGTCAGTGTGATTCTAAAAAAAATTACATGCACACGACACATAAGCACAGTTACAGTCAGCTAAGATCTAAAATGCTTTCAAAGGTTAGCCTAATCATCTGATAGCTAGTAAGCTTCAAAAATGGGGGAAGTAAATAAATAAGTAAACATGTAGAAACGTACCTGCAAGGTATGGACAACTTTCCTGATGAAACTTTGGTACAACAGGCTGTAAAGAAGAGAAACCATACATTATGAAAAGGAAATACAGGATGGCAAACAAAACAGAAACCATGGACATACAAACATCTAAATCTAAATTTTCAGTGATAACCGCTCCAGATAAAGAAATTATTTCTAAATGACCGAGAACTGCCAGACATCTGGAAGGCCAAAAGGGTATGAACAAATCAAAAATTGACCATTTTCTTGCCTTAGAAGACTTCAAATGGCACTACAACCATTACAAACAGTGATACAACAACTATCAGACCAACTGCAGACTTTTGGAAACACAATTAACTGCATAGTAGACAGACTAGAAAACACAGAAGCTATAACACTAGAAAATGAAATAAAAATCAATCAGATACAAGAACCATCACAATCCAACACTAAAACTATTAAAGAACTACAATAAAATATCCTAGACCTGGAAGCAAGAACTAGAAGAAATAGCATTTTTATACAAGGGATATCTGAAACGAAGGAACAATCAAAACTAATTTCAAGCTTTACAGCAAATTATCAGCTGTCTCCTAGATAATCAGACAGAATCAAACCAGATCACCATTGAGAGAGCACACTGTACACCTAGAACAGCACAAACACAGGATAAACTGAAACAAGTATACATTAGAGTCCTAAATTACCAAGATGTTTTTAAAATTCTAACAGCTGATAAAAAGAAAAAAAAAACATTAACATGCAATGGGAATAAGTTACTTTTGCCCAGGATTTACCATATCAAATTAAACAAGATCGATAGAAACTGTCACCATTTTGTGCATTTTTGATTGCACAATGGATCAAATTCTAAATGAGATACCCCTCTACTTTAGTATTCCAGGAGAAAGGAACTAAATACTTGGTCAAGTCACCTAAAGAAGCAAAACAAGCCTTTATAAATGCTTTTAACAAGGCACTTAAAAGAAGGCTGATTGTTGAAGAATTATGGGAAAACTGTATGCCAAATACCAGCAGACATACTGGAAAAGGTGTAAACTAAGATTTGTTAACTAAATAACTGCAATTTTGGGACAATATAAGGGTATAAATGCAATGTGTCTTGTATTGGAGTTTTGTCTGTGCTTATTTAACATTAACAGCCGTGAGGTCTCCTGGGTCCTGTTTATACTCAACAGAGTTTATAGAGTGCACTTCCTGCCAGTTTTCATAAGAAAGTCCCTGCAAAAGTAGTCTCATGTACCGGAACTCTATTCTATGAGAAAGAAAGCATTAAAATTGATCCTAGATCTCAAATTGTAAACGGTTTTATCATTTATGACACATCTTTACTGATTTTATAATATAGGTAAGAAAACCACCAGGTTATATGTGAACTGCTGTACTAAAAATGATTTACTTGTTTATAGTTAATCTGCTCAAATTTAAACAATGATTGAAAAATATTCCTGCTGTTTTTTTATACACTATAAGTTTCCTTTTATAGCGGGGCTATGCAACTAGTATGACGGAGTTATGGGAAAGTTATACTAGTTTTAATCTGCTTAAAAATGTTTTTTATATTAAATACCATGGTGAAAATGTTAAGGCATTAAGAAGATATGTGGATGCAAGATTTTGATGCTATTTACTTGTATGGTTCTTTATGCATTGTTAATTTATTCTCTTCCTGGCACTTTTGGAGTGTGGTTAGGCACAGGATAATAGCAGGAAGAGTTAAGTGGAGTGTGTCATTTTTCTTTCCTTTACATTTATGTGATAAAAATAGAACATATGGTTGGAGGAAACACTATTTCACCATCCCCTTTTATACTTTTAATGGGAGCATTAATGTGGACAATTGATTCATGGAATGTGAAACACATACAAATGAAAAAGAAAAGAAGCTTATTTTTTCACTTAACATTCAAATCAAACCGAGTAATATCTGTTCAAGAGACCCACATGATGTCGGGTCACTGGAGTCAAGAGCTGGATAAAAAATGGATTGGGGTTGCAATCAAATCAAGTACTAAGTCAAACAGTACAGGGGTAGCAATTGTCGTCAAAAAATCTTTAAAGGATAACATATTATAGTATAACTCAGATGAGGAAGGGAGATGGTGTTATGTAGTTCTAAAAAATACATTTTTCAATAAACCTATACTGTTACTGCACTTATATGCACCTTGTACCAAAACACATGAGTTTATAATGTCAATTTATAAAAATACTAGACCAATTCCCTAATTATTATTATATTATAGAAAAGATTGGAATGCAGTTAACAATCCTATGTCTGACAGGGCAAGTTTAAGTTGAAGTAAAACATATAATATTCATGCTTCAATAGCAGTCTCAGACTTAAAATATATTTCAATTTATTTCAGTTTTCAGAAGAGAAATGAAGCATCATAGAAATTTATGCTCTACTTACAGTGTTATAAAACTTGGGTGAGGCTGGATTTCTTGTTGATTTCAGAAATATTTTTGAGATCCAATACTGACTTTCATAAAGAACGACGATTCTTTTCAGACCATTCTAGAATTAAACTTACTGTTAACTGGACCATACATCAAATATCAATAGAAGAGGCTATAACTGGACTCTTAACCCTACATTACTTCAGAAAGAAGATATTGCTAAGGCAATTAACAAGATACTTGATGAGTTTATGAACAACCCTTTTAGTTCCCATATTCCTTTTGATATTCAATGGGCTGCTGTTAAGGCCCAGATCCGAGGTATACTTATTAATAAAGCATCTCACTATAAAAAGATCTATAGAGCAAAAGAAAAAAAAAACATTGAAGGGAAAAAAACGGTGAACTTGAAGAGGAACCTTATCAACACTACAATTCACACATAGGAAAAAATAATCTCCAGAAAAAACTATACTTATTATATACAAAACAACTATAATTCAATGAAATGAAACTTCTAGCTATATATTCTGAAATGACACAAGTTCCATCAAAAATAATAGCAAGAATGATAAATATTAATAAAGCTTCTCATTAATAATTGAAATCATATGCCAAAACAAAACTTGCAATTCAAATATTGAAATTATTCAAATTTTTGAATACATTTATTCTCAAACATATGGTAAGCAAAACTACACTACAAGAAAAACATCAATTTTTAAATTAGTTAGATTTTCCTAAACTTAACTAAAGTCATCAGGACCTCCTTACAGCACCTTTCACCTTACAAGAAATCCTATATATAATAAACAGTCTTAAGATGGACAAATCCCCTGGACCTGATGGCTATACAGCAGTCTCTTATAAATGTTTTAGTCAAAAATCTTAAAAATCCTATTATGTCTATTCAATTGCATTGAGGAAAATGGGATAACAGACCTATATCTAAACAATTCTAAAACAGTATTTATCCCCAAAGAAAATACCGGCACTAAAGGCCCACTAAATTATAGAACTATTTCCCTTATACTCATAGATATTAAAATATTTGCCTTACTATTGGCAAACAGATTGAAAACCATTATTACCAAGTATAATCTCATCTAACAATTGGGTTTTCTTCCGGGCAGACAAACCTGTGACCACACAATAACTTTGGCTACTCTGATTTTATTATCTAGGCAAAATAAAATTCAATATTTGCATTTGCTCTAGATACTTCCAAAGCCTTTGATAGACTGAACTTAGATTTCCTTTTTTCAGTAATACTACATTTCGGCCTACTACAAGCTTTTATAAATTCATTAAAAATTCTATGCACAAACACACACATATCGTTACATATAAATAAGACTACTTTATCTCCAATAAAAATACCGGAATAAGACAAGGGTGCCCATTGTCCCCATACTTATTTAATATATATATATATATATATATATATATATATATATATATATATATATATATATATATATATATGTGTGTGTGTGTGTGTGTATATATATATATATATATATATATATATATATATATATATATATATATATATATATATAAAACCACTATTTGAACTTTTCACTACATCCCTCTAATAAATAATAAAATAATATAAAGCTTACAATAATGGCTTTTGCTGATGACTTAAACCTTTATTTTACTTTACCTAATACTGATCTACCAAAAATTCAGCACTCCATTGAACAAATTTTTAAATTCTCTAATTATAAACTTAATTTGAATAAATCATCTATTTTTCCTTTAACTCCAAATTATAATTTAATCAATTGCTTTCCAGAGACTGAGATTAAACTGAATGATACATTGAAACATTTGGGTATGTCTTTCTGTCATGACCCAAATAAGTTCTATCAAAATAAATTAACAAAACTTTGGACAAAGATTGAACAAGACATTCCCAGATGGATCAAATTAAAATTCCCCTAAGTGTCAGAGTTGGCTATTATTAAAATGAATATTCTACCAAGACTACTGTTACAGTTTAATGCAACTATTTAAAATAACCCAACAAATTCTTCAAAACTGCAAATGCAAATCTGTTTATATCTCCATTGGAGCCCAAATTGATCCAATTTTACTTACCAAAAACTGATTTATCCCAAAAAGATTGTCAGCTTGGGTCTCCCAGACTTTAAATTCTATTATGATATAATAAACACTATTACTGTCCAATGAAATCAAAATGGAGTCCTATTTAGGTAAAAGTATGGTATACTCTAATAATTAGTTCCAAACATAACACTAAAGCCCTACCTTTCCTCAATAAAGAAAACATTGGTAGAATCAAAATAAATAACTGTCTAAAATATGATAACTATTTTGCAAATAATAATCAAATCATTAAATCTAACAAGCCCTTTTAAAATTTTACAACCAGTTCACCTTAACCCAAATCTTAAATTAAATAATTCTATGTTAAACTTAAATAATTCCCCTTAATTAAAGAAATTTAGGGTTCAGTCCTGGGACCGCTCGTGTTTGGCATCTACTTCTCTGAAGTACAGGCCAACACTAAGGGACTCTGGCTAACTAAGTTCGCAGATGACTGCAAACTGGGAGCAATTATTGAATCCCCAAATTATGTGGATACTCTACAAAAGGGCCTTACAGAAACAGATGCTTGGTGCCAGAGCCATGGGCTCAAGCTCAATGCCAAGAAATGTATAGTTATCCCCTTTGTGAAAAAACATGTACCCGTGAATTACCATATAGGTGGCAGTACACTAAACATCAAAAGTGTGATAAGAGACTTAGGGACACAGGTGGACAGTGGTCTCATCTTCGATAACCACATCGCCACAACAGTCAGGAAATCCTTCTATATGGTGCACCTCATCACTAAGGCCTTTTCGTCCAGAAAAAAGGATGTCATTGTCCCACTGTACTCATCCCTCATTAGACCCATTATAGAATACAACGCCCCATTTGGTATGTACCTCTCAGGACAAATGCAACAACTGGAAAGGCCACAGAAATATCTCACTAAAAGAATCACAGGCCTAAAGCAGATACCCTACACTGACTGCCTTAAAAAACTCCAGCTATACTCTGTCACTTATTGTCTACTCAGAGGCGATCTCTGCTTAACGTACAAGGCCATGTCAAACCCAGAGCTGTTGGACATGCTACAGTTAAAGAAATCCCAATCCCTCAGAGCCATATGCTCCAGGGATCTAAACATTGTCATCACAATAAACAAATCATGCTGGAGGGATAGGTTCCTGACCCAGAGACTCCCCAGACTCTTGGATAGATTGCCCATACATGTCAAGCAGAGTGCCTCTTTGGCCCTCTTCAAAAGGAACCTTGACGATTGGATGGGAGAAAGGAAATTCACCCCGGGGATCACTTCAGTCACCCTGCTAGACAGGGGTCCAGGGAAGTAAATAGTGTGGGAAGAAATAGCCAGGGAATTGTTATGGCTATGCTTGTATAGGCCCTAGGGCTGATAGCCTAGTACCAACCTATGAACCTATAAATGAAGATACTAGACATTTATAATTATAAAAACTTTTCAATAAACAATTTGAGAAATGCCTTAAACCTTCCTAAAAGCTACTTAGTTATATTAAGAGAGATCAAAGAACTTACCACAACCCTTATAGAAGAGCCAAAGATTAATGACAGCAACATAAATCTCTGTAAGGTGTTGTGGAACATATTCACACTAAAAAATATGTTAACAAATACTTATAAATTAATCACAGCTATAAAATGTCAAGCTAATATGTTATATTCAGACTACTGGTCCAAATTACAACCTACAATTTAAAATAATCAGAACCTCAGTCAATTTAATGATCCTTAAAATTGCCCTTTTTAAAAAATGTAAAAAGTAAATAATGCGTATTTAACTCCTGTAAAATTAAATAAATTCTACTCCACATCTTCACCAAACTGTTTATACTGTGAAGCCCAAAGAGCTAACATTTTGCATATATTTTAGAGCTATAAATGTTCATATAAATTGTGGTATTCATTAAAGGTCAGACTAGAAAAGATGAGATATGAAAAGCCTTCTGTGTCCTGGGAATTTGCTATTTTGCACATGCCGCTTTTAGAACTAACTAAACAGAAAATAGATATCTTAGTTACCCTTTACTCATTTATGAAGCTATACATCTCACAAAACTGTCCTGACAGATCAAATGCATCATGGGATGGTTTTAAACAAATGGTAATTAAATATATCATGACTCATAAGTTAATAGTTAATAATAAAATCAAATGCTGCTGCTATACGTAATTTTGAAGTACACTTCTTGATGAAATACTCCAATAAACTCAAATATTCTCAAATAAAGATAAGCTAAATTAACAAAGAAAAGAAATAGTACCAAGAAATTTCACTCAAGCTAAAGTTCATTGTGATGTGCAAATGCTGCTATTGTAGTAATTAAAATCATAAAATGGCACATTAATTTTCTTTTTCTTTTACTTTTTCACTGTGTTAAAAAAGTAGTAATCTGTATGTACAAATGCTTATTACATGTTGAAGAAATTTCTGATAATCCCTCCTACAATGGTTGGCTGTTGTAGGAAAGCTAGTGGATTACACATAATACATCATGACAATGAGTAAGGGTGTACACTCCTGTAACGTCAAATAATGTACTGTAATTCACCCCTCTCATTCAGTCACTGTCTCACATACATAGTTCTAACATTTTAAACCTGTCCCTGAATGTCCCTGATGTACTCTGGCTAAGTCCTAGTTTCTGTTGACATATGTCCCTGTTTGGTTGATGGCTATGCCTAACATACCTGTCAACCCCTTACAGCATGAAAGCAGGACAAAGCCATAATTTATGGGGGGACCAAGGCCCAAACACAGAGACAGTGTTTAAATATTTGTCAGAGATCCACAGGTTTGTGTGAAACTGACTACAACTATGAGGCAAACATCCTGACATTCTGTAAACATCTGTATAGTTGAGAGGTATGATGCCTACAGGGAACATATACTACAGCAGGTTTGCATTGTTTTCTGTCATTGTGGCATACTGGTGTTGCTGGACTGTCCCCATATAGTTATACCAGCACACTGTTAATTGTCTGTCAGTGGCTATATGACATGTCAGTGGGAGTTTGTCCATAGGGGCGACACACCACAATAGACTGCAGTGCTGGGTGTTGAAACATACCGCAGAATCTGTCATGGCACACAGGGACATATCCCAGTATTGTTACTATCTTGGTGGTATCCACACATGTTTGACCAGAAATTACTCAAATTCAAACAATTGCAACTTGAAATAATGTACTTTCAGGAATGCATTCAGAGGAAATTAATGCCTAAGGGGTTGCAGCAATGGAGCTACCCCACTGGACTGGTCAAAAATTTGAATTTTCACCAAGAACTAATAATACACCTATTTGATAGGCAAGGACTTGAATTCCTGGAGATTTTAATTAAACAATATAGCTCTCAAATGGATGATCTAAAATTGGATTTAGAAATGCTTGAACAAAGCATAAAAACAGACATTGATTTTGAGCACTACAAGTGTGACTATTCACGTATTTTTGTGAGTATCGACAACACCATTGCTAGAGCAACAGATGTTAAAACAAGAAAAATAAGAACAGACAAACATGATTATGACCATGATCTAGCTTATCCGGATCCACCTAATTCCCAAAATAAAAATGGTAGCATTATATCCATCGCCATGGCAACTACTAATGCTGAACACCCCAAGCTCAGTGTTTACTTAGAAAAATCCCTTTTGACTGATGAGGAGAACGTAAACCAATCCCCTGTTCGCCATAACGAATGTATCAGATGGAATCAACAATGAAACAACACATATCACCCTTCAGAAACCTCAGCAAGCAGTACTTCTAACCAGCAGGATTTTCATGGCAGTCGCAACAAACAACAACACCAATCACGCAATATGCAGAACTCCAAGCAACAAAGGAAGAAGCAGAATCACCACAGGAGATAACCATGACACTTGTGAGTATGCCTGCTATTCTTACACACCGTGAAGGTGATTTTAAAATATACAACTATTGCTCATTTAATGTACCTCAGGAACTAGTAGAAATCCTTTCTAAAGGACTGACTTTTGTGCCGGCGGTTAGAGCCAATTTGCCCAGAACATTACTAGATCTAAAGTTATTTATATGTAAGTTAAATTTATCTGTTCTTTTGGGCAATAGCCCACATTTGTTTGGCGATTTAAGAGTCTCCAGTGTTTTGATTCCTTCTATTTATGAGACATTGGCTATTTTTGAAAAAGTTTGCGAAATGGACATTAGGGCTATGTGTAATAAATCTGGACATAAGCATCAAGTTATGAACATGACTGAAAATTATAAAAAATTGTTAAGCCTGCTTAAAGCACATGATGTGAGGATTATGAAACTGGATAAGGGGGGTGGGCTTGTCTTCATGGATGAAGTAGATTATGTGAATAGAATGTGTCTTATACTGGAGAGTGAAAATGATGTCAAAGTTTCATTGAATGAGGTCAATGGTGCCTATCAACGTGTGAAAACAGCTTTGAATGATTTGTTTATAGAAAACAGTGTTAGCGTTGACATTTATCACTATCTGACAATGACAGCACCTAAGACACCAGTTATTTCTGCTTCACCTAAGATCCATAAAGATCTTAGCAAACCCCCTTTGAATGTAAATCCATCACATACACTTGTGCTAAGCTAGTGGATAGTAAAATTAAACCTCTACTTAACAGTGAACCACAGATATTTCATGATTTTTGGGTTTTTTGGAAGGAATCAATAATTTGGAATTTAATGAGAATTTTATTTTTTGACAGTGGATATTAAAGATCTATACACTGTCATACCCCAGGATTTAGGTGTAGAATGGGTGCAAGAATTCCTTCATTTAAAAGGAGTTGATAATCAAGAGATTAATTTAGTTGAGACCCTGCTTGAGCTAGGCTATCCAAGAATTACATGTTGTTTAATAATGAATTCTTTCTTCAAAAAAACATGGGTGGCTATGGGTTCTCCCTGCAGTGGTTATTTTGCCAATTGTGTTATGGCCTATTGCGAAAGAGATATCCTTTTCCATAACACAATTTTTAGGGAAAACACCATTTGGTACACCTGCTATCAGGACAATATTTTTTTTTGTATGAAAAGGTGCATATAGCACAGCTTTGTTAGCAATATTACAGGGTTAACTAATTTTCTATATTTTAAATTTCAGTCTGAAACTGAGTCTATTAATTTTCTTGATGTACAACTATACAAGGATAAAATAAACAAGAGATATGCAGCCCAAATTTATAAGAAACCAACTTATTCTAACTCCGTTCTACATTTTGATAGTAGCCACCCATTTCATCAGAAGAAGGCACGTGGTTAGAGCGGCTAAAATGGTATCTTCAGATACTGATTTTTATATGGAATGTGATAGATTAAAAAATATGTTTACTAAAAGGAGTTACCCCTCATATTTATTCGAACAGTTATTTGAAGAAGTTAATACGAAAAGGACCACTGGAGATTTTAACCCTATTCTTTGGAAAGGGCATTTAGGCATTGAGTCTCATTTAATTTCACAAACAAGCCCTGCAAATAATGTTAGTACTAATTACTGTTATGTCAGTTTTTTAACACCTTTTTCTATTGATGTTTCCGATTTAAGAAACATTTTAGTTAAAAATTGGGCATTTATAAGTGAGGACAGTACTGCACTGATAAACTTGGGAAATAGGCATTATATTACATTTAAAAGGGGCTCTAACCTGAAAAGCCTTCTAGAAAGGAATGATACACCTATCAAAGCCACCTGGGGTATGAGAAAGTGTGGACACTGCCACTACTGTAGATATATCAAAGTTGCAAACAACTTCAAAATATGTAATAAAGTATATCAGATAAAAGGAAAATTTAATTGTGAAACAGCAGGAGTGGTGTATCTCACAATATGTCAGCAATGCAGATGTTTTTACACAGGAAAAACAGAGTGGGCATTCAAACAGAGTCTATGAACACTAATATCATATTGGCAAAAAAAACTAGTACAAATGCACTAGTGAAACATATAGTTGAAAACCCCATACACATGTTTGAATTTACAATTATGGAACATGTTAGTAAGAATATTAGGGGTGAGCATTGGGAATTGATCTCCATTATGCCTGGAAGAACGTGAACTCCTATGGCAACTAAAAACTAATGACTATGTTTTTCCAGGATTAAATTAATGTTGTTCTATTAAATGCATACTTAAGTTGAAATCTTTGGACAGATAGCAGAAGTTATTTATTTATTAACTTATTTACGTATTTATAGATTTGAATTTATGGGTTAAAGACAATATACTACTAAAATTATTAGGGTAATAAAAATTTCTAGTCTATTTTTCAAAATATCTTAATAGAAATCATATTTTAATCACATATGTTTATTTATATATAGTTTTATATGAATGATGCATAAGAAAATTATGTTTTTCTTTAATTTTATTAGATTTTATAATTGTTTAATTGTTTAATTGATAAGGCTTTTTCATGCATGGGTTTTGGGTAATGTTGTCTGAAGAAATTCATTGTATATTGGATGAACGAAACCGCTAACAACAATAAACCTATTGGGATTTGTGAACAGTTTCACTGCATTTCTTTTGGCTTTCTTGGTCAGACATGTAGAGTGTTGCCATACTGTAGGCTATGACATGTGAGGGGCAGTGGATAGTGCAGGCCATTATGCTGGAGTGGGATCTGTACATAGTAGATGTCCATGTATCTGGTCCTGTAATGTGCTCCCCTTTTGTTGTCTTTCAGGAACCATGTACCACAAGGGACATGCCCCTTCACAGATGCAGAGAATGACATAATAGTGTACGGACTGAGAGAGCACCATCAGATCTTGTTGTCCAAGGGGAGACATAATGGGGATCATTGGGCAGCATTGTGGGCAGAGCTTGTGGGAGATGTCAATCAGACTGGCCAACAGGACAGGACCTATGAGCAGGTGCAACACCGGGCCACAGACATGCTGAATGCTACATGACGAAGGGCAGCTGCTGTTGCCAGGAATCATGCCATCACTGGTAGAGGGCCTGTGACAGAACAACCACACTCGGCCACAGAGGAATTCCTGGTGAACCTAGGAACACATGACAGCTCCCAAGCATCCATCATACCATACATTGCGGAGGTGGGTGTCACAGTGCTCACAGCAGTGGAGCATTCAGGTAAACATATTGTGTTCAGTGTAATACTGTATCAGTCATTGTGGCAAGCTGTACATAGCTGTACATGGTTATTAGGTCTACCTGCATTGGGGGGAGTTAGGGCTTGTGCTGATTTGTGCATGCATACTCAGAATGTCAGCAATACAGCCAGTATCACAGTAGCTACTGTACATGTGGATATATGCACATATTACCTTGTAGTGCTGCAAACTTTGGTGGTGCTGACAATACCTCTCCCTCACCTTTTCATAGGTCCATCAGATGTGGCCCAAGTCCATGGTCCTGTCCCTCATAAGTGTGATACTAGGTTTTTACAGATCATATATACCCTACGAAAGTTAAGGGCTGCCATATTGCCCTATGTACAGATGTTGTGTTTAGCCAGAGTAGAATATTTGTATGCTCCATTCTGGGACATTTAACTATGGTTCATAGACTGGTTAGTCACAGGTGTATATTTAAATGACCATCGACACGTCTGCACTTATAGTTATGAGTGGCAACACAGCCTACACAGCCTGGTATAAATGAGACAATTACTCCAAGATGCCTGTTCAAACTCAAAAGGGAGATGCTACATACATGAAGCAGTGACACTAGTACTGGCATATCATTCCTGAGATAGGTGTACTGGGTTTTATGTGTAGTTCATGTATAGTGTCATATTGCATACCTTACAGGCAGATTGTACTGGCAAGTTTACCTGGATGTGGCTGAAGTTTATGTTATAAAGGCACTCACAAGAACCAAGAAACAATTGGAAAAATGTTAACCCAGAAAAAAGTCCTCAAACAATCAAGTGCATACAAAAGTCCTGGGAACATATACCAAGCAGAAACTTGCTATACCAAATAATTCTTTGAAAAATGTTCTCCTTGAGCAAGTCTTGTAGAATAAAAACACAGCTTTATTACGAAAATGCAGTAGGTAAGCGATTTCATGGGACTTCCTCCCACTTCATCAGTCCATTACAATAGCAGTACTATCCACTGATTTATAAGGCAAGTTAAATTGGTAATACCAATTAAATAGTAATTACCCATTCATTTTAAAGAGATATTCATGTCTACTTGAATCACTTGCAATATTTCTATTCAAACATTACTAATATAAAAACACATATACAAGTACATAAAAAATATAAAATACATACATAAAAATAATGAAACGAATCCTTTAACTGTTTCCCATGTCATAATTCAGTTTCATCCTAAGTATGCACCATTCTGTTATAAACTTCATAACTTTGATTTAACATACACTGTTAATACTACTGCTAACATAATTTCTATTCATACTGGGTCTCATTGATGTAGAGATCTGTTCTTTAGTATAGGCTTTAATGGTATCCTGTCATTTAGTCCCTTACCTCTGTTGCCTCTTAACCTGACTATCCACCTTACTTCTGACGTTTCTGTTTTGTTGATTATATCTCCCCCTCTATCATTTTCACTAACCACTTCAATGGCCATAAATCTAAAATTATGTGTGGAACCCATTTTCAACACATTTGGCCAAAGCATTAGTTTTATCTAAATTCCTAATGCTTAGTAAATGCTCTCTTATCCTTGTTTTAAATTCCCTATTCGTCTTACCTATATAGTAAGATGAACACACGTTACAGATAGCTAAATATACTATATTTTGTAAGCAGTGTGCTACTATGCCTACATGGAAAAAAAGTCTGTGTAGGCTTTATTAAATTCCCCCCAAAGTATATACTTGGTTATGTGTCATGTCCTACTTCTCTGTTTTATTGGCAAATACGTTTCAGTGTTAGTAGTTCTGACTTGCTCCCAAATATTGGGCTATCAGTGTAGAACTGTGTCTCCTTCAGACTCTGATTGAGAAGGTAAACACTTGCACCACACCACACTCATCACATAGTCCCTGGCCAATATAAAACAGTGGAAGCATCATAATTTCAGTTACTCAAACTTCTTATGTTGAGTCGTGAATTTTAGAAAACAAAGTGTGAGTTGCAGAATACCTCTGTCTTGTGCAAGGTAAACAATGCTCCAAACTTCAGAGAGAAAACCGCACAGTAAACAGCAGGTTGCAAGGAATGTCCATTCATAGGTTCTTAGGTGTGTACTAGGCTAATGGCCCTGAAGCCTTTACAAGCCTAGCCCATAGAAGTACCCTGGCATTATGCCACCCGACCTTAGTTTCCAGTGCCTCTGTCGAGTAGAGTCAATGGAGTGATCCCCGGGGTGAATTTTCTATTTCCCATCCACTCATCAAGATTTCTCTTGAAGAGGGCCAGTGAGGTGCTCTGTTTGACATGTATAGGAAGTCTATTCCATAGCATGGGCAGTGTCTAGGTTATGAACCTGTCCCTCTAGTGCATTCTGTTGATTGTGGTAATGAGGTTGAGGTCTCGGGAGCATGTGGTGTGGAGGGATTGGGATTTTTTTAGATGTACCATTAACCTAAAATGAAGTAGCTAGGTGACTGTCAATAAGGAAAAGGCTGCATCTCTGTTTAAATGAAAAAAAAAAACAGTGACATGATGGAAAAAAAAAATTTCTAAGCTTGTTTCCTGCAACTTCACACTTCTTAAAACAGAAGTGGCAAACTTCATGACACCCATGCAGACGAACAATAGAGGTATGACTGCTAAATCCTACACAAATGCATTTTGTAAGCACTTACATGGGTGCATGCATCATGCTATCCCTAACAGAACCAAGATGCTATCCTCCAAAAAAGGGAAGCCAATCTGGTGGTCCCCTGCCATAAACAGACTCTACAACAGAAGAAAAAACTGTTGCAAAAAAGAGTAAAACCTCATGATTGGAGGAACTCCCTGGTCAGCTTCAGTAAGAAGCTGAGATCCCTCATAATATCCTCCAAAGCTAGTTACGAAAACAAAATCACTACTGATTCTAAAGACAACCACAAAGCATTCTATAGCGATGTCAAGAATCTCAATGGCAGCACTCAGATCTGCTCTGAGTTACAGCACAATGGCACTAAATATACAGAACCAACTGATACTGACAACATCCTGGCAGATAGGTTCAGTGCTAACATTACCCCTCTCTCACCCCATAAAGGGCCCATCTCTATACTGGAAGAATGCAAAGTTCCTGTAATCATGGCTGCACAGGTAAAAAACACACTCTTCAAAGCCAAGAACACAGTATCCATGCGACCTGATAACATCCCAAGCTGCGTTCTACACGAACTACAGAATGAACTGGCACACCACCTAAGTATCATGTTTAATCATAGCCTCACCTCAGGCTTTGTGCCCACTGAATGGCACACAGCAAGGGTTATCCCACTCCACAAAGGGGGAGCCACCACAGAATCCGGGAACTGCTGCTCCATTAGCCTGATGAGCCTGGTCTGCAAGGCTAAGGAACGTATCATCATGGAACTTATAAACAATGACACTGGTAATCACCAAACCCTGGACCCTACCCAGTTCAGGTTTGTAAAAGGCAGATCATGTCTCCTAAACCTGATAGACTTCTTTGAAGTGGTCACCAAAGCCGTAGATGAGGGTAAGGTGGTTCACACAGCCTATCTAGATCTCGCCAAGGCTTTCAACACCATCCCCCACTCTAGAATTATAGATAAATTCACTAAACTAGGTATAAATCCCTATGTCACAAGATGGGTTACCAACTGGCTCACTAACAGAACCCACACTGTGAAAGTAGCAAACTCTAAATCCAACTACAGACCAGTGACAAGTGGAGTACCACAGGGTTTAATCCTGGGTCCTCTCCTGTTTGGTATCTACTTCTCTGAAGTACAGGCTAACACAGAAGGACTTTGGCTAAAAAAGTTTGCACATGACTGCAAACTAGGAGCCATAATCAAAACTCCTAATGATGTGGACATCCTACAAAAGGGCCTCACTGAGACAGATGCCTGGTGTCAAAGCCATAGCCTCAAGCTCAGTGCCAAAAGGTACATTGTCATCCCTTTTGGTAAAAACTCTGTACCCATGAACTACCACATAGGTGGTAGTCTACTTAACACCGAAAGTGTGATAAGAGACCTTGGGACACAGGTGGACAGAAGTCTTTCCTTTGATAATCACATTGCCACAGTTGTCAGGAGATCCTTCATTGTGGCACACCTCATCACAAAAGGTTTCTCATCCAGGAAAAAAGAGGCCATTGTTCCCCTTTACTCATAACTCATTAGACCCATTATTGAGTACAATGCCCCCTTTGGTATGTACCTCACAAGACATCTACAACAACTGGAAAGGCTGCAGAAATTCCTGAGAGAGAGGATTACCAGCCTCAAACAGATGCCCTACGCAGACCGTCTCAAAAAACTTCAGCTTTACTCCATCGCATATCGCCTACTCAGAGGCGATCTCTGCCTAACATACAAAGCTATGTCAAACCCAGAGCTGTTGGACATGCTCCACTTAAAGAAATGCCAATCCCTCTGAGCTACATGCTCTAGGGACCTAAACCTTGTCACCACAATAAACAGAATATGCTGGAGGGATAGATTCCTGTCCCAGAGACTTCCGATACTCTGGAACAAACTATTATCTATATCAAACAAAGCTCCTCATTAGCACTGTTCAAGAAAAATCTTGATGATTGGATGGGAGATAGGAAATTCACCCCGGGGATTACTTCTGTGGCTATGCTTGACAGGGGCACAGAAAATAATTTTCTTGGGTGGTGAAAGCCAGGGTACCGTTTGGCTAGACTTATATAGGCCCTAGGGCCAATAACCTAGCACCTACCTAAGAACCTATGAAACTTACTGTTATGTGAACATCAAAACACAATGTGAAGAAATTGTAAAAAAACAATGCAAAATATAACCAAAAACAACAGGAGGACACAGGATAGGCTCCAGGTTATAAAACTTTAATCAGACCCAAGCGCTTTCACATCTGCTTCTTCAGGTGCATAAAAACAAACTGAAACCAGTCATACTTTTAAACATTGCTGAATGCATCACATGACAACAATTCATCACATGACTATATACATTCCATTGCTATAAAATATTAAAGCTATATGTTAACCACAAAATAACTAAATGTTCAAAGAAAATCCTAAAATGTATATTTCTTAAATATTCAGTGAATATAAACACACATTATTAAAATACATATTCTTAAAAACAGTTACTTTACCTACTGTACCTGAATGCAACCACTACCCTTTTAAGGTTTACATCTGTTGTTTCATATGAGAGAATAAACTTTTTAGATGTTCAAGTAAATATTGCAAAAGGGAGCATATATACATGCTTGTACAGGAAGGAATGCCATTTTAACCATCTTTTAAATAGAGTAAGTATGCACCCTACCTATGTGTTTGATAATGTTATTAGGAATCAGGTTTTTAGAGCATCTAAACTGAACATAAGGGATGCAGATTTTCACCAACATTTGAATAATACAAGGGATGAATTACTGGCCAGAAGCTACAGGGAAAGAGATATACAGAAACAGATACAAGAAGTAGCCAGTTTGCGATCTAGTGAGGCCAGACCTTATTATTCGGATAGATGGTATGAGAAAAAAGAGATCAGAGGCGATATGTCTGAGTTAAAAGTGCCATTAAGCTTTTCTAGTGATGTCTGGTCTTACATGAACATTATACGTAAACACTGGGGGATATTGCCCACTGATAAGGCGGTCACAAAATGGATGGAGAATGAACCCAATTTTTTTTATGTGTACCCAGAGAAAAGAAAACATCTATGGGGGGAATGGGAATTAAGCCTTGTGGCAAAAGTTCATATTGTGGGTATATAGATATAATTAATGAATTTTTGCATCCAGTCAGGACCGACTATATAAATTTAAAGTACATGCCACATGTGATACACAGCACATAGTATATCTTGCTCACTGTGTAATATGCAGGAAATTTTATATTGGGAAAATGGACCGCACACTCAAGGAGAGGATTAGAGAACACATCTATCACATAGGCAAACAAAGCAGAAGTAATGCCCTGGCCAAACATGTTATGAATACTAACAGTCAACATAAATTTAAGTTTATGGCCACTGCTAGTGAGTTTGGGGGTGGGGTGGGGGGCACATGCAATAAAACAGAGGAACTGGAAGCAATGTGGATAGTTTTATTCAGAGCTGATATGGGACATAGTCTCAGTGAACAAATATCAGTAAGATCAAAGTTAAAGGCTAGACCTCTACATAGGTAAAGTAACTGTTTTTAAGAATATGTATTTTAATAATGTGTGTTTATACTGCACTAAATATTTAAGAAATATACATTTTAGGATTTTCTTTGAACATTTAGTTATTTTGTGGTTAACATATAGCTTTAATATTTTATAGTAATGGAATTTAAATAGCCATGTGATGAATTGTTGTCATGTGATGCATTCAGCAATGTTTAAAAGTATGACTGGTTTCAGTTTGCTTTTATGCACCTGAAGAAGCAGATGCAAAAGCACTTGTGCCTGATTAAAGTTTTATAACCTGGAGCCTATCCCTTGTCCTTCTGCTGTTTTTGGATACTTTGCTGTTGCTTTGCTGTGGACACAAGGACCTGCAAACAAGTGTTTTTTATTGTTCTTGTTGGTTTCAATACAAAATATAAATCTATGTAGAAATATATGTGTAAATCAAACATCTATAAACATCAACAAAATATAACAACTAATTCATGAACACTGTAGCTCAATCAGACTAAACAAGCACTGATGAAAGTCAGAAAAAGTTTTAAAAGTTTAAATGAGCTGTTAAAGACATCTAGTGGTCAATTATATAAACACACTTCTATAAGTCTACTTTTGTGTATGCATGGTTTAGAAATAATCCTTAGTTGTAGGAAAAATCTGATTACAACATACATTATATATTAATTACTGATACCAAACAGAATACAGCAACTAATACATGCCTGCAGGTAAAATAACAGTATAATTCAATCAAACTCAGCATGCAATGAAAAAAAATATTTTTTTAAGACTAGGTTGTCTATAGATGACATTTAATGGTCAGTTATATAATTCTACTTCTGTAAATATAACATTGCTTGCAAATAGTTCAAAATGAGTAATTTAAATCTGAAGGAAAATTGCAACTATCCTCAGAATCCAAAATATTCTTTATATGTTGTGTTGAAATAATATTTGTGTAATCAATTTAAAACTGCTGGACCTATCAATGCCAGTGAAAGTGAAAATTGCTGTTGGCTGAATGTTTGAGATCTTCTTGCACTTAACATCACTCAGGATTTCAGTTATTCAGTACTTAAATGATCTGGAGATTTGTCCAATGTAGAAGACACCACAGAAGCATGTACCTAGACAGACCACCCAAAAGGTGGTGCAAGTGATGTATGAAGGAATTTGAAAAGAACCATTACTGCATGTGGTTAAAAAAGAAGATACTCTAGCTACTTTGTTGCAATGAGCACATTTATAAGTTCATAGGTAGGTACTAGGCTATCGGCCCAAGGGCCTACGTAAACCTAGCCAACAAGGTTCCCTGGCTTACACCAGCCACGAAAGTTATTTTCCTGTGCCACTGTCGAGCAGAGACACAGAGGTGATCCCCGGGGTGTATTTCCTATTTCCCATCCACTCATCAAGATTTTTCTTGAAGAGTGTTAATGAAGAACTTTGCTTGACATAGATGGGTAGCCTGTTCCAGAGTATGGGAAGTCTCTGGGACAGGAATCTATCCCTCCAGCATGTCCTGTTTATTGTGGTGACAAGGTTTAGGTCCCTAGAGCATGTAGCTTGGAGGGATTGGGATTTCTTTAGGTGTAGCATGTCCAACAGCTCTGGGTTGGACATAGCTTTATATGTTAGGCAGGGATCACCTCAGAGTAGGCGATATGCTACGGAGTAAAGCTGGAGTTTTTTGAGGTGGTCAATGTAGGGCATTTGTTTGAGGCCAGTAATCCTCTTTGTGAGGTACTTCTGTGGCCTTTCCAGCTGCTGCAGATGTCTTGTGAGGTACATTCCAAAAGGGGCATTGTACTCTATAATGGGTCTAATAAGTGTCGAGTAGAGGAGAACAATGACCTCTTTTTTCTTGGATGAGAACCCTTTTGTGATAAGGTGTGCCACGTAGAAGGACTTCCTGACTACTGTGGCGATGTGACTATCAAAGGAGAGACTACTGTCCACCTGGGTCCCAAGGTTTCATCACACATTCGGTGTTAATTAGATTGCTGCCTATGTGGTAGTTCATGGGTACAGAGTTTTTACCAAAGGGGATGACAATGCACTTTTTGGCATTGAGCTTCAGGCCATGGCTCTGACACCAGGCATCTGTCTCAGTGAGGCCCTTCTGTAGGATGTCCACATCATTTGGGGACTTGACTATGGCTCCTAGTTTGTAGTCATCTGTGAACTTCATTAGCCAGAGGCCTTCTGTGTTAGCCTGTACTTCAGAGAAGTAGATACCAAACAGGAGAGGTCCCTGAATGGAACCCTGTGGTACTCCACTTGTCACTGCTTTGAGGTCAGATTTCGAGTCTGCAACTTTTATAGTGTGGGTTCTGTCAGTGAGCCAGTTGGCAACCCATCTTGTGATGTAGGGATTTATACCTAGTTTAGTGAGTTTAGTTATAATTCCAGAATGGGGGATGGTGTCAAAAGCCTTGGCGAGGTCAAGATAGGCACCACCTTACCCTCATCTATGGCTTTGGTGACTGCCTCAAAGACGTCGATCAGGTTCAGGAGGCATGATCTGCCTTTCACAAACCCGAACTGGGTGGGATCCAGAGTTTGGAGGTTACCAATGTCTTTGTTTATGAGTTCCATGATAATACGTTCCATGGCCTTGCAGACCAGGCTCGTCAGGCTAATAGGTCGATAGTTCCCGAGATCAGTAATGGCTCCCCCTTTGTGGTGTGGGATAACTGTTGCTGTGCACCATTCAGTGGGTACAAAGCCTGATGTGAGGCTATTATTGAACATGGTGCTTAAGTGGGGGGCCAATTTGTTCTGAAGTTTATGTAAAATGCAGCCTGGGATGTTGTCTGGTCCCATGGATGCTGTGTTTTTGGCTTTAGAGAGTGCAGCTTTTACCTGCGTAGTTGTGATTACAGGGACTCTGCATTCTTCCTGTATAGATATGGGCCCTTTAGGGGGTGGGGGTGGGGGGTAAAGTTAGCACTGAACCTATCTGCAAGGTTTATTGCACAAGCACAGACAACATTCTTGAGTAATAACACTATCATCAGATTGCGGTGTGTGTGTGTGTGTGTGTGTGTGTGTGTGTGTGTGTGTGTGTGTGTGTGTGTGTGTGTGTGTCTGTGTGTGTGTGTGTGTGTCTGTGTGTGTGTGTGTGTGTGTGTGTGTGTGTGTGTGTGTGTGTGTGTGTGTGTTTGTGTGTGTGTGTGTGTGTGTGTGTGTGTGTGTGTGTGTGTGTGTGTGTGTGTGTGTGTGTGTGTGTGTGTGTGGGGGGGGGGTAGGAAAAGTTTTTATGATTCTTTAGAATCTGGCCTAAGATTTTACCCTTCAATATGCAATACCCACTGATGATGGCAGGATAGAGCCCAAAAAATCCGTCTTAATAATAAATATGTCAGAATGATTGAACTGGTCTAAGTAAACATGAATTCCAATCATAGGTAGCCACTAACCAAGGTTGTAACAAAATATTTTGGACTGAAGTTACTTTTGGTTTATAAGTAAGCAAATTCTAACTTGGCATATTTCCCACCTCTGTTTGGTCTGTTGTAAATTAATGTAGTCATATTCCCAGTGTATAAATCTATGCAATTGATCATGTGAAAAAGAACAGTAAATCTTCGTCACTAAAGCATTTCATGCACACACACTGAGACATGGATATTTTTTTCGCTATGTGTGAGTGAGGGTGACAAAAGCTATTTCACTTCAACCCAGTACCTACCTCCACCATTAAAAAGTCCTATGTAAGCTAAAACCAAACACCCTAGCCTAGCTGCTGACCAGTTCCCCTCAGACTACTTAAAATGGCTGCAAATGGAATTGCTTTTCTAGTGTCCGTATTGATAAATAGATCTATAGCCAAAAAATATGTTCCTTCCATCTGGAAAAAATCTATTATTATACATTTACACAAAGGTGGCACATCTACAGCATTTAATAACAAGAGGCCCGTTGCAAAACTCTTCTCCTTACAAAAGTACTTAAAAAATGTGTTCATGCTACTATATCACCTAAATTCAAATAATTTGCTCTGGGAAACACACAATGGTTTCAGACTCAACAATAGCACAACTACCACCCACCCACTTTCACTTCACCAACACTGTACACCAGCATAGGAACAATGGTAAACTATTGTTTTGACACTGTATCACACCAACATTTACTCAATGAACTCTATTCTGGGGGCTCTCCCAGTCCTCCCTTAAATGGTTCCTTAGTTATTTATCTGGAAGGAAACGGGCAGTCAAATAGTAACAGGACCTCACTTCCTCTCTTCCAGTTACCATAGGTGTCCTTCAGAGCTTTATATTAGGACCAATTCTTTTTAATATTTTTATAAACAAGCTTCACACTGCCATACGCCAGGGAAATATAGTACAATACACAGATGATTCAACTTTAATATGTACAGCCTCCACACTATCCAGACTAGAAGAAATCACCCAAATTTCTTTCTCTTCAATCAAAATCTGGTTAAAAAATAGAAACCTACTCCTTAATGCCAATAAAACAAAAGTGAGGGGTGGGAGGTTGGCATAACGGTTAAGGTCTTTACCTTACAGACAGAAGGTGCAGGCTTTGATTCTCACATGGGGTAATTGGCTAGGCTTAAAATGACCCATAAGGGCAGTTAGCCTAGTACTAGTCTATGAATGAATGAATTATGTTCTTCACCCCAAAACATTATGTCCATCAAAAACAATCTTTCTTGGTTACACCTGTAAATAATACTAAAACTGAAGTAGTACCACAGACTAAATTACTGGGCACTGTAATAGACAACAGTCTTAAATGTGATCATTATATTCTTCAAGCAATGAAAAAGACACACCAGAAACTTGGCTGCCTTTACAGGGCAAAACAGTACCTTACAGACCCAACAAGAAAGCCCCCTAGCCTCATCCTATTTTCTTCCAACCACGTTATATACCTTACCTGTTCTGACAAACCTAAGATCTACACAAAAATCCAAACTTGCCTCCTGTTACAACAAAATAGCTAAATTTTCTACCAACACTGCACACCAAGCTCACCACTGCCAAGCCTTAAAGCATTTAAACTGGCTAGAGCTTGACAACTCAGCTAGTTATGGCATATAAACTGACATATTTTCCTGAACAATGACCTGCATTATAAAACATATTATTGCCCTACATCCCCACAAGGGACCTCCATTCTGGTGAAAAAGTTCTACTAAGCACTACTAAAGCAATAATTCATTGGGGGACTCATTATACCCCAAACTCTGGAACACCATCCCTACACAAGTAAAGATAATTAACAAACTCCAAAGCTATAAACTCCAGCTCAAGCAATACTTTACTCAGTTCTGGTTGTGCTCATGTTCATCACCAGGTCGAGACCTCTAGTGAAGCACAGACTTCTTATTGTTTATCACTAACCTTTGATCTTTCTCCGCTTGAATCATTACACCCCTAACAACTTCCCCTCCTGCACTTGAATTAATACATCCAGTTTCACATCCCCCTCTTAAACAACACTTCTCATGTTGCTCTTTTTCTAACTGCCCCCATTCACTGCTCAACCCTCTCATGCATTTTTTTATACCTAAGTTATAGATAACACAAGTTTGTAACAGGCAACCTAAATACAGCCAGTCCTTTTCCACGCTCTCTCAGTTATATGCTATTACCACTATCCTCCTATACCCTACTAATGTCTCCCTCCCATCCTATGTAATTTATTTATTTACTATTTATTTTATTTTACATTTATTGACCGGGCTAGTCTAACTGGATATATGTCCATTTTCAGTAGAGGCCCAGGGAGATAAGCTCCATGACACACAGATAAAATAACAGCAAATATCAAAAATAACATCAGTTGACACACAGATAAAATAACAGCAAATATCAAAAATAACATCAGTTGTATATACAAGGACATTTCTGGTTAACACAGAAATTTTCAGAGAGGACAGAAATCATTACAGTGTAAAATGCAGGTACAAATCAACATATAGGTACAGTACATAATGAAAAAAAAGGAGGCATACAAGTTATACAACATACAAGTACAGCACATAATAAAAAAGAGGCAGTTTAATGTTTATTATAGTAATAATGAGTTTTTTTAACAAATAAGTATCCAAATATGATGGGAATAATGAAATACAGAGCAAAAAGGTAAAAATATTGTTAATAAGGAAGATAGAAGAGTTAATGAAAAGAATAGGGTAGGCACAGCATATTTTGGATAGAATAAATAACTAGTCAGGTTTAGTACAAGGGCATAACCAGTGTGTTCTGAGGAAGAGTTTCAGTCTGTTTTTGAAGAGTGATATAGAGGAAAGTGAGGAAAGGTCGCTGGGTAGGAGATTCCAGAATTTTCCCGCAGTATTAGAGAAGAGAGAATCTCCAGCCCTATTGTTAGATATAGATGTGTTAACTAGACATTTCTGAGATAAATGTAAGGACCTCCGATTTTTATAGGGGGTGATGATATTAGATAGAATAGGAGTATCAGAAGGTTGATAAAGAGTCTTATGGGCAATGATTAGTTGGTGGTATTTAAGCAGATTCTGTAGTTCCAACCATTCTAGCTGCTTTAAATTAAAGCAATGGTGAGTCCTAAATGGGTTGCCAGTAGCAAATCTGGCTATGTTATTGTAGGAGGTTTCCAATTTATTGAGGTTGTTCTTAGATAGATTAATGAAAATGGATGAGGCATAGAGGAGTGTAGAGATTAGATGAGTGTGTGCAATAGTAGTTCTAGCTGTAGGTGACAGGAAGGGTTTAATTCTGTAGAGAAAGCCAAGTTTTTTGTTGACAGATTTTATAGTGTTGTTAATGTGAATGTCAAAGCTGAGGTTGTTGTCAATGGTAATACCAAGTAGCTTGGTAGTTGGGTCAGGTGATATAATGGTACCATTAGTGGATGTAACTGAAAGATCTATGGGAGAGGACGTATGAGTAGGATTGAAAAGGATGAGTTTAGTTTTTTGGGGGTTCAAGAGAAGACAACAGAGTGTGAACCATTGTTCAACTGTGTTAAATACTTTTTGGGTAAAGGAGTGAAGTTCAGAGGTGGTTGTGGCTGAGCATATAAGTGTGGAGTCATTTGTGTATTGTATGCATGTAGCTTGGTGGATTGCTAGATGAAGGTCATTGATAAATATGGAGAAAAGGAGAGGTCCTAATTTGGACCCCTGAGGTACACAGAGGTTAACTAGTAGGTGGGTAGAGAGTGTTGTGCCAAAGCACAGCCTGTTGTCTTTTATCTAAGTAGGACTGGAACCATTTAATAGAGAGTGCATCTAAGGACAGGGATTTGAGGATATCTATAAGAATTTGATGATTTACCATGTTGAATGCTTTGGACAGATCGATAAATAGTGCAGAGGAAAGCATATTACAGTTACGGTTTTTGTTAATACAATCCGTAAAGGAAAGAAGGGCAGTGGTAGTGCTGTGGGAAGGTCTGAATCCATGTTGACAGCTGGAAAATAAGTTATTTTGGATTAGGTGGTCTAGCAATTGCCTATGGATACATTTCTCCATGATCTTTGCCAAAGGAGAAAGAAGGGCTATGGGACGGTAGTTGGAGAATTCAGTGGAGTTTCCACCTTTATGAAGGGGGATAATATAGGAGACTTTCCAGATGCTAGGGATGTGACCTTCGCTAATAGTTCTATTGATCAGGATGGAGATGGGGTAAGCAGTAGCCTTGGCAGATTTCTGAAGATATTCAGCAGGTAGTTGGTCTGCTGAAGGAGAGCCTGGTTTCAGTTTTTGGATTAGGGCAAGAATATGGGTTGTTGGGACTGGTTGGAAGAGAAATGGAGGGGGTGGGGTTGTGTTATAGGAAGGTAAAGTGAAGTTATTAGGTGATAGTTGACTGGATAGTGTTTGGATAGCTTCAGTGAAAAAGGTATTGAAAGCATTGGCAGTATGCATGGGATTTTCCTGGTCTGTGTTTTGTGGGTTTGGTGTATACCTGGATACAGTAATTGGTTAATGCATGCCCAGAATGTTTGTGGGTTATTATGGTTAGCCTTCTGAAATTGAAGGTAGTAGTTTCTTTTAACAGACAGTATAGCTTTCTTAGTGTTATTTCTTAGTTGTCTGAAATGTTGTTGGTCTACAGGGTTTTTAGTCATTCTCCATTTGGCCCACTATTTATTTCTGAGATGGATTTTATGTTTAGTTTCTATAGAAAGCCAATGGGCAGATTTGGTCTTGAATCAGATTATATGGGTTGGTGCATGGTGATCAAGAATGGCTAGGAAGTTATAATTAAAGTATTCAACAGTTTCTTCCAGAGGGAGGTATCTTAAGGGAGACCAATTGCAAGTTCTTAGTTCCCATTGGAAGAGATCAGGGTTAAAGTTCTTTCTGGATTTGATATTCCTGACAGTGGTAGGAATAGGAGCATAGGTTTTATGCCTGATGATGTAGGTAAGTGAGTAGTCACTTATGTCATCAGGGAGGGTTCCAGATTCATATATTTGAGATGGTTATTTATCAGAATCCAGTCTAATGTGCTTTCTTTCTTGTTATGTTTGTTTATCCTGGTGGGGGAGGTAATGGTTTGAGAAAAAACATATAGGTTGATGTGGGCGGTAGGGTGGCTGCTGCTACAGCAATTCCAATCAATGTTTATATCACCAAGAATTATGGTTTCTTGGAACAGGTGTTGAGATAGCCAGCAAAGTATATTTTCTAAGGTGGTATTGTTATTACTGGGGGGTAGATAGATGCAGATAATATAGATGGCTTTTTCATTGTTAAGTTGAAGTTTGGATATGAGAATTTCTGCATTGGTATTAAGAGGTGGTTTGTAGTCATAAATGGTTAACTGAAATCCAGATTTGAATAGAATAGCAAACCCCCACCCTTTTTGGCTACACGGTCGAGTCTCAGGATATTATATCCTGGTTAGTTGATTTCATTGTCTTTGGTTACAGGTTTTAGCCATGTTTCTGTTAAAGAGATAATGTCAAAGGAGTAGACTTCTAAGAGAGCATGGAGTTGAGCAATTTTATTGTTAATGCTACAAATATTGAGATGAGCTAAACGGAGTGAGTTTGATGGTTTAGTAATGGAATAATTAGTGGATTAGTTGGGGTTGGGAAGAGAGATAGGAGTTGTTGTTAGGCCTTGGTTTGACTGAAAATCTCCATCTTTTAATGACTGGAGTTGTTTGAGATAGTTTGGATTTGGGAGTCTGCTATTTAGGAGTAGTGATCTCCTGGGATTGAGATTGTTATATCTGATGTGGAGTATTCTATGATATTTAGCTAGTAGATAGCCGGGTGTTGCTGTTATGTTAGCATGGTTAAAGAGGATGTATAGAGAAGGAGAGTTGGTTAGCTTATTTGGGTGTTGAAAATATGGACCTAATGGGTGTTCATAGGAGGAGAGTATGTAGGCAAAAGTGAAAGGTGGAAGCAATGTAAGAAAGAGAAGTAGTTGGAAATGAGCAGTGGTATGTATTTCATCCATTGGGATGGATATGATATTAGTTGTGTTATTGAAGGTATGGAAGTACAGTAGTTGTGGATGAGGGGAGGAGAGGGGTGTGGTAGGAAATAAGGGGAGTGGTTAGAGAAGGATGGAGTGGGAGTAGATGACCAATAGGAAAGATCCCTGAGAGTAACGGGAGGAGGAAGAGGAGTGGCTAGTAAGTATAAAAGTAGGACCCCTGGGAGTGGGTGGGAATTGGAGGTAGGGAGGGGAGCGGAGGGCGAATGAAGCAGGTAGAGACAGGTGAAGAAGCAGCTAGAGAAGAAACAATCAGCAGTACTGGCTACAGAACGTAAGTTGGATAAGTCAGAAGTGGGTCAAAACAGTGATAAGAGAACCTAGAAACGGTAGTAGTTGACAGTATAGTAAAGGGTGAAGTGTGAAGAACTAAAAAGCAGGTCTGGGACTACAGAAAATAAGGTAAGTAATTAAGAAAACCAGAGAATAAGCATGAAAATGAGAGTAGGAGAAGGGTGCCACCTAGTGGACAGGTCTTATATTGCAAGTAGATGAGAGAACGAGTTAGCTGGATTAAAACCGGGGAAGAGTGAGTGCTAGGAAAGGGAATTATTATGGAGGATGGGGGGAGTGGGTGTTAAGGTACAAATATAGAGGGGGTAGAGGCTGCTGGCTGTCCTGGCTCAGAGTGTCCTTTGACAACTATAGCAATAGTACAATGGTAGAAAGTATTCCTGGCAGGAATTAGACAGCAAACATACTTTTCTTGTTTCCTTGAGAGAGGGTGCAGGGAATTAACACTGTGCAGTGAACCCGCTGATATTTGGAGAGGGACTTTAGGTTCCTAGAGTCTAGTGCTGGAAGCACAAGTAGAGCAGGGTAACTTAAGGGAGCAAGAGAGACAAAGTAGGGGAGAGAAACAATAGTTAGCACAAGGCAAGGCAAGTGTGGTCAAGTTACACAAAACATTCACAATGACAATATGTAAAGGTAGTAAATATACATTTCCATTTCTTGGTGGCAGCAACAGAAAGCATTTAAAAACAAAAGGTCTGTTCCCTCTAAGTAGTAGCAGTAAATATAAAAGTAGCAACAAACATTCACTCTTACTTGGGAGTAGCACTAGTAAACACTTTAAAAAGTAGTTCTGTGAGTCAATGTTGTATTAGGGCACTATGTGTAGGGTCAGTAGGACTGCTACTGACTAGGCTATTAAATCCTTGATGTAGTGCTACATAGAGACAGTTCCCAGTGCAGCTGCCACAGCTAGCCAAGGGGTTTTATGCAGCAGTCAACAGGGACTGCTACCCAGGTGTACTATTGTCAGCAATTCAGCTCCTTGTACTCTACAGAGCTAAAGAACCAGAAAGGCTACCAGTAGTTATTACCAAATAGCAGCTGAGCTACACATAGCCTAATGGTACTCAACAGTGCTCAGGGGCAACTAACTGAGTAGTTGCTTATGTGCAATGAGGCTCCTGCGACACCACTGTGCTGGAGGAGCACTTGCTGGAGTACAATGTGGGGAACTAAACACAAAGGAGCAACCTCTATTACTTCGGTTGGCCATTAAAGCATTTAAAGCTCCTAGGGCTCTATAGGGCAGGAGATTGCTAATAAGTACAGAATGTAGATAATGCAGGAAAATTGCAGTTCTTATCCCAGCGTTCAGCAAGATCTTAAAGTACACTAGCACTATATTGTCTCAAATAGCCACTTTGAGTGAGTAATGCGCTGCAGAAGGGAGGTACGTAGTGAGCAGCTAGGCATCAGAGTAGGCACTAGCACTCATTAAGAGTCTCCATGTGGGTGGTATAGTTAAAAAGGCACTTACAGGCTTAAAAATTTTATAACTTCTTTATATGTCTTGGACTTTTTACAAACCTATGCAATACTAATATCCCCCTTCCTACATAATTTTATAACTTACTTCATTATCTGTCTTAAACTCCTTGCAAACCTTTTTGCTGAAATGTAAGAACACTAAACTTCTTTACAATAATGTTTTCCTTCTGCAGAACCACTCCATTTGCTTTTGCAAGATTTTACTGCTGGAGCAACTGTATAGACTTATAATTGTTGATGTAAATACTTTACTGTATACACCTGTCTTGTAATTATGTTTGTTGTTTCATAAGAAATGTAACTGTTGTTTTTCTGAGAACTGTTTGAAATTCAATTGATAATAAAATGTACTATGTTGAAACTTTTCTCTCTGGGCCTCCTATGAAAATGGATTTTGCCCTGTTGGACTTTCCCAGTCTACAAAGACAAATAACTAATTAATAAAAAAACTATTGCAGGTTTATGGTTAGTGACCACTATTTTCAGCTTAGTGCATTTATTAAGGAATTTGGGCTACTTTTGTGAAAAATTGTGTACTGCGTGTTTAAATTTTGAATTATAACAGGAACGTTTACAGAGAAATGGGTAGGGAACAGGTTGTCACAAAGTGCATAAGCATTGCACTGACACCCAAACTGACATTTTGATCCTGTCAGTGTGTGTATGAGTGTATGAACAGCACTGACAGGGGAATTCTGTTCTTTTACATTTTTTGATCTAAGGGACTAGGGAAAATGTTATGAGTACAGATGTGCTGCTAGTGAACTCTCAGTGACAACCTCCAACTGACTCACTCCAGCTCAGATTATAGCTTTTGGTACTTCTTCCCTGATTACAACATGGCTACTTGTCTGTCCTGGCTGGCTCTTATCCTACAGGACCTAGAAAAAAAATCACTTCACTAAGTCTAAATTTGGTATCTTGGAACTAATACTACAGCATGAGAGGTGAGGTCACTGGCAAACCTTCTTAGAATATAGATAGCTCATATGGCAATTGAAGTTGAAAAATGACTGCTAAGTTGCATAATTTATAATTGAACAAATGCTTTTTAAGCGAATGTCTAAATGCTAAAAGAGTATCTAAGGGACCCAGATTGTTTAAATTTCTGAATGGATTAACGTCCAACAATGAAGAATACAACAAACTCATTTCAATGTTTGATAGACAAGATTTGTTGTAAAATGGAACACTTTGCAGAT
Organism: Protopterus annectens; assembly: GCF_019279795.1. NCBI lineage: Eukaryota > Metazoa > Chordata > Ceratodontiformes > Protopteridae > Protopterus > Protopterus annectens. Next base: position 1,419,639,393 of record NC_056744.1, read on the forward strand.
TAATTAATCACATGATGAAATTTTGAAACTTAATAACATCATATTAAATTACTTGTTATTTGAGTTTAACAAAGATAATTCTCTCGTTTTGAAAATTGATTGAAAAGAAAAAGAAAAAGTTATTATGAGACAGAGATAATAACTTCAATAAGAGAGATTACCTTATCCTAAGATGGTTCAACATAATAATGGGGAAAGATCATATTTTAACATCTCTGTGGTAAATGACTGGGATAAATTTTACCAAAATGCACTAGATGACATGAACCATGAACAGGTTTCCCATTCATGCCCCCTGAGCTAGACATCAATATGAAACCACTGTCTTGGGAGACATAAACATCAACTGGCTATCCTTTTCCACTGACAATCCTAGCATACACATAAATCTACATGGTTTCTCCCACTTACACTAGCAAATCCACTAACTCCTCTTCCATTCTGCACTGGATACTTGTCTTAAATCCTCAAAAGTATCACTCCACAGAAACTCTCCCTGACTCTTTCAGTGATCACTGTCTGGTCAAGGTTCTCAGATATTCCCTCCATCTAAACCACCCTCATAGGTATATAGATTGTTGTAAACTCACCAGGTTTCAACCTGACATCTTCAACAACCATCTCTCAGCTGTCAACTGGTCCTTCATCTATCATCTACCTCTCAACGATGCTGTTCTTAAATTTAATTCTATATTTCTCAACATTCTCAACTCCCTTGACCCCCCCCCCCTTTGCACAGAATCAGATCCTTCATATCTCCCTGGCTTACTCAAACCACTCACATTCTAATGCTCAGAAGAGATAAAGACTGGAAAATCTGGTCCAAAACTAAACTCCCCACCCACCTCCAACACTACAAAGAACTCTGCAACCTAACAAAAAACACATCTCTAATGACAAGAAAAAATTCTACAACAATCCTCCATCCCTCTGTCATCAAACCCTAAGAAATTCTGGAACTCCATCAACCAAATTCTTCACCCAGGTAACCTCACATTCCCTAATCCTAGTCCAAACAACAACAACCCTCAAGAAGCAGCAAATAATTTCAATACCTACTTCATTGAAGCCATCAGTAAACTATCTCCTCAGTCAAACTCCAGTGCTAATGTCACCAACTCCCCAGAACCACCAACTTCGCCCAATCCCTCTTCTGCCTTCACAATGAAAACTATAACTACCAACTGCATCAAATCCCTGCTTTGCAAACTAAAACCCTACTCTCCATCCGTGAACAACCTCCCTCCACTTTTTCTCCGTAAGGCTGCAAACTCACTAGCACTTCCCATCTCAATTCTTATTAACCATTCTCTCACAGAAGATAAAATCCCCACAATCTGGAATTTTACACCATACCCATTCACAAGGGTGGATACTCTTCTGAGTTTGTCAACTTTAGAGCTATTGCTATTCTTTCACCTCTCTCCAAAATATTAGAGAAATGTGTCCATAAGCAAATCCTACACCACCTCCTACAAGAAAACGCACGCACCCCCACACAATATGGCTTTCGTCCAAAACATAGCACCTCCACTGCTCTTATATCTTTCATTAACTCTATATCCCAAGCTCAGGACAACAACAAATTAGTTTCCACTCTATTCCTCGACCTTTCTAAAGCCTTCAACACCATGTCCCACCCTCTCCTTCTGTCAAAACTCTCTGAACTCAATCTGTCTCCTTCAACCATCTCCTGGTTTTCAAGTTACATCTCAGATCGGCAATAGTCTGTTAGATGGCTCTCTACTACATCACCTGCCTTACCTATCACAATGGGAGTACCCCAAGGGTCTATACCAGGCCCTCTTCTGTTCAACATTTTTACCAATCAATTACATACATCCTGTCTTCAGTCATCTCTTGTACAACATGCTGACAATTCCACTGTCATTACCATAGCTGACTCTCTCTCTGACCGAAATACTATCATGCAAAAATCCTTCCTATCAATTGAAAACTGGCACCCTAGAAGCAGCTGATTCTTAACCCCCAAAAAAGAAACTCCTTCTTTTCACCCACAAAACCCTGAACCATCTCAAATCTTCCTTCTCTATCTCTTCCCTAAACAATATGCCTATCTCAGTTGAGTCTCACACTACGCACATAGATGACCAACTCAAATTTGATCTACATATCGCCTATAACATAAAAAATAAAAAAAACACCAAAAACTCGGACTTCTGTATCACAATAAAAAAATTCTCACCACTAGTTCTAAAATATCTCTATCCCATGCTATGGCTGTCAAATCTTCACAAACCTACCATCCTCTCTCCTGTTTAAATTAGAATATACTTACAACAAAATTGCTAGATTCGCAGCAAATCAAACCTACCCAATCTCCCCACTGTCTTGCCCTCAAAAGCCTAAACTGGTTAGAATTTCCCCACCAACTTCTCCTCTCTCAGCTTCAGATCATACATTCTATTATGTACCAGCCCTCCTCTTGCCTTGACATGGCCTCACTAGTCTCTTGCTATACCCCCCAGATCTTTTCAAAGTTCTGAAAGAAAACCTCCTCATTATCTACAAACCTAAAAGCAAAATTGGGCAAAACTTGTACAGCTACTCTCCTGCCAAGCCTGGAATAAACAGCCACTACACATCAGAAATATTACTCACCCAAAGAGTTTCAAGACTGCTCTCAAAAATCTTCTCTACAGTACTTGGCTTTGTTACTGTATCCACCCTCCGTGACAGGCTCCTATTTCCCTCAATCCCTTCCTCTCATCTATCCTCCTCTTCTTCCTCTCTGTCCACTTATTGCCTTGAATTTCCACCCTCTACTCTGACTAGACTTACAATAACTTCATCTTCTACTCTGTGGTCTCTACTCACCTAACCACTTATTTCTCCTTTCCTAGTAAAGTATGAATGTTTCTCTTATTTTGAGCTCTATCTACAACTTCTGATGCTGTTAGGCACGTATATTTGCTACTGTACCACTCAAAGTGTAGTGGTATATGCTTGTATATAACTTCTGATGTACTAATGACTATATCCTGGATTATTTTTTTACTGTTAGACTCTTGTGTCTGCTATTATACCACTCAAAGTGCCAAGGTATACATCTGTAAATAATTTCTGATGTACAAATGTTTCCACTTAGGATTTGTTTATACTATTTGCGTGTACACTTTGATTGTTATACTAGTTATATTATTAGTGTATACACTTTTGGATTTGTTATACTATTTGCTTGTACTAATTGTAGAGTTTTTCTCCCCGGGCCCCCGCTGAAAAAGGGTTTTTGCTCAGTCGGACTAACCCGGTCAACAAATGTCAAATAAATAATAATAAATAACTAAATGACTTTCCACCCCTACTACCTCTTTCTCCTGCAGATCAGAGGGACTATCCAGTGAACATCAGGGTAACCTTTTTCAGGAAATTTCCCTTTTTTACACCAATGAATTTAGCAAGAGGGATAAAAAACGCAAGAGCAAAAGGAGAGTTTGGGGAAAATCCAGGAGTGGATACAATTAGCAGATTTACTGTAATTGAACAAGCAGAAGTCATGTATTGAGCTTGATATACTGTCAGATATATGGACAGAAATTAAAACAATAGGTAATAGGAAGGTGCTTTGTCATAATGGCTTTAATATATTTAATTACACTGATCTCAGCATCACTACTGAACATTTTTCTTTATTCAGTAAAGGCTTTAAATGTGTCACCAACAACTCCGTGGACATTTTGACCAAATTTTTGAACTTAAATCATTCACTGGAAAAATGAACCTTTCTATACAGTTCCATGAGTAATATGAAGATAACATCATTAAAGAAAACAAACAAGTGAAGGAAGAAAAATTACCCAAAACCCATCCCTGAATCCAACACTTGCTACTTTTGAAAAGATTTGTGAAAGAGACCTTTATGATTATGTTGGCAAGACCATTAGGCAGCTTAGATATAGGCTCAGGGAACACCTTAGGGATGTTAGGATTAAAGATGAGAACAATGCTCTGTACAAACACAGTGTTGAATGTTTCTTTTAGAAAATTTCATTTTACAGTACTTGAGCAAATTAATAGCACAGGGAGAAGCAATGGAGCTGGACTGGCAAATTTTTCTTAGAGCTGACCAGCCCTCAGGCTTAAATGAGTCTATTAAGTGTCTTCTTAAAATAAAATAAAACAATAGATATGTTTTTGATATGTATTTTTACATTCATTATTTAACAAGCATTAATTTTGTTTATTGATTTATATTTTTAAAAAAATAGTGGTTTGAATTTTTTTAACGTGACTTATTCAAAGTCTTGTGATAGGGTAGATTTGAATGTATTTGGCACCTATACTTATATTTAAGGGAAACAGAGATAGTAGTATGTGTATTTTCTGATGCACTTTCATTGACTATTAATAAAGGAATGAAAGTGCTAAATTTGGGATCGGTTTGTTTGTTCTGCAGACAGTTGCATAAGATTATTGCTGTATCCATACAGTGGTCATCCGATACAAGACCTTTATGACTTCTATAAAACTAAAAAACTATGGTACTGGAACTTAAGTAGGGAAGAATGGGAGGTCTTGAAATCCCAACAAGCTAACAACCACATTAGGGTGATGAAACCTGATGAGGGTGGAGGTACAGTACTGGTGGACAAGATGGTATATATCAATAACATCTTCAATGTTCTACAGGACACCAACAAATACATCATGCTGTCCAAAACTCAAATTTATATTGCTTATAAAAAAAATTGACTTATTTTTACAGAATTCTCTTATGCAAGGTATTATATCTGTGAACAGCTATAATTTTTTTGTATTTTGAAAAATCCTTTGATTTCTGCTTTGTCTGGCATTCCTAAGGTCCACAAAGACTATTTAGATCCCCTTACAGACTGATTGTTGCAGCACAGGGGTCAAAAACTTATCCCTTAGCTGTTTTTGTTGACTGAACCCTCAAAAAATTCATGAACTTTATTCTTCACATTGTGAAGGATTCATGGAGGTTTTTTTAACAAAATTTAAACAAGACTTTTATGGTGAGGTGTCTACTTTTCTAACAGTTGATGTTGTTGATTTACTCACCAGTATACCCCATGAAGTTGGGTTAGAGGTTTTTACTTAGCATTATTGGAATTTATGGACATGGGCGACAAACTAATAAAATTCCTACTAGATGTTATAGAAATTATTCTTTACAATAACTTTTTTTACTTTGAAGGAGAATACTTTAAACAGGTGCAGGAGTTGGCAATGGGTGCAGTTTGTGCCCCTATATATGCAAATTCTGTAATGTGTTCTTGGGAGAAGAAATTTATTCTAAATTCAATGTACACTGGGGGGGGGTTACAGTGGTGCAGCAGTTAAGATTGTTGCCTAACAGCAAGAGGTTCTCTGGTTCAATTCTCGGCTACTATGCCTTCTGTGCAAAGCCTGCATGTTCTCCCTTCGTTTCCATGGGTTTCCTCAGGGTACTCTGGTTTCCTCCCACATTCCAAAGACATGCATCTGGAGTGTATCTCCCCAGGCCTCTGCTTAAAATAGGCTTTGTCCTAGTTGGACTTTCCCAGTCAACAAATGTTAAATAAATACATACACTGACAGTTGGAAAATATATCTAAGATACCTGGATGACATCTATATTATATGGAATAAGGCTTAAAACTACATCAATAAATTCATTAAATATATTAACAGCACCACAATTTTTTTTAAATTCACCCATAAATACAGTTTGGATCAAATCAATTATTTGGATGGTACTATGCTGATGAACAGGGGGTGTAGCTGATTTTGAGTCGACCATACACAATCCAACCTTCTCCAACACATATTTGCACTTTAAAAGATGCAACCACTATTATTGTAAAAGGAATGTATTTAAGGGACAACTAGTAAGAGCAGCTAGAATATGTTTCAACATAGAATTATTTTGAGATGAATTATACAAGCTAACTATGATGTTTTTGGAAAGAGCTTATCCTTATCACTTACTTCAAAATATAGCAGATGAAATTTTAAAAGGTTGGGGAGCAAAGTATCAACCTTTACTAGGTTTAGAGAAAGTGACTGGAACTGATTTGGTGATTAAAAGAAGAAGGAATAGAGCCATTTATAACAACTCTTTTGAGATTAAATTAAACAATCACAACAAACAGATTTGTGAGATTTTGGAAAACAACTGGAATATTCTAAAAATAGACATTGATATATTTAAATTAGTGGGGAAAAACCACTATTCACATAGAAGACCGGGAAAAATCTTATAGGGTTATTTGAGAAAGAAGACAGACTGCAGAAAGACTTTCTGCCTTCTGGCACTCGTTGCTGTGGAGCTTGTAGGCAGTGTTCATATATACTGGAGGGAAACTTGATTAGTCTAACTGCACCTCATTTTGTCAAAGTAGTTTTAGTTAAGGGAAACTGTGGTACTAAAGGAATAGTCTATATAGCAATCGGTAGAAGCTGTGCATCTTTTTATATTGGTAAAACTGAGAGGCATTTTTGTAAGAGTATCTACGAATATAACTATGACATCCTTAGGAAAACACTAACTGTTCCCTTTTTAAACACACCTTGATGTGTAGCAACTTTACTAAATTTAAATTTATCTTGGAAGTGATAACACAGAATGAGAGGGGAGGTCTTTGGGAAACCTTAAAATATAGAGAACTCATATGGCAACTGAAGTTGAATGCCTCCACTTTTCCAGGGCTTACTGAACACATTTCGATAACACTAGCTTTAAAATAAGAGCGCCTAAATTGTAAAAAAAAAAATTAGAAGAATTTTACTTAATACTTGTAAATTATTTCATGTTCCATAAGTTACTGACTACTTATTTAGCTATTTATGTGCTTTAGTGTTAATGGGATTTAATTCATAATTATTATTCATAATTAATTTATTCTTAGGATAACTGGAGTGTTAATGTTGCTTTGTTCTTATTAGATGGTTTTGAGTACGTTTTTTTTTAATTCTTATCTAAATTCATATTATTAGTTACTCTGGGTTCTAATGAAGTCCTATGAAGTGTAAAAGACAAAATTGCTTAACCTCTTGTTATTTTTATTAAAGTCTTACAGTCTACAATATGTTTTCTGACTGATATTTAGATTTAGAGTATCATGCTATGATAGACATGGTATACTAGCAATGCCTTAGGTTGGTGAACTGCATGAGCTTTTGTTTTTTCTTGAGTTTGGATTTTGGCTGCACAGACACACACTCTTTTCTCTGGATAACAGGAAAATATTAAAATCTATGCCCTTAGACTCTGCTATCTCACACTTCAATGAGATATTCTTAAAAAGTTTGAATAATCTTCCTCCAGTACATACCAAAAGGTCTCTGGACAACTGGCAAATACTAAAATCTGTACCACACTATATCACTCCAACATTTACTCATTGAACTCCCTTATATAGACCTCTCACATAGGTTCATAGGTTTATAGGAGGTTACTAGGCTAATGGGCCTAGGGCCTTTACAAGCCTAGCCATGTAATACTCATGTTCCCTAACTCACCATTGTTAGATGGTTTGACTGTCTACAGAATGAGTCTATGATCAGCTCTGGCTGCTGCTGTCCATGAGGGACATAGGTGCCACCCCAGGGGTGAATTTACAGTCTCCCATCCAGTTGTCCTGGTTGTGCTTAAATAGGGGCATTGAGCTCTGCTTAATGTGAATTGGGAGTTTATTCCAGAGTAGCGTTAGTCTCTGAGAGACATATCTGTCTCTCCAACATGTTTTGTTTACGTTATAGGCTAGGTTGAGATCTCTGGAGTGAGTGACACTTGTCCCATTTGATTTATGGACATGCAGCATTTCCATTAGGGCAAGGTCAGAGACTGCTCTATAGGTCAGGCACAGGTCGCCTCTCAGAAGCCTGTAGGACACAGAATACAGCAACAAGGGCTTTCAGTCTTTCCATATAGGCCATGTCTGCATGTTATCTGGTCCTATAGAGTCCATGTTTTTGACCTTGGAGTGCACAGGTATGATCTGCTCATTGGAGATGCTGGGGGAGAGGACAGGTATCAGGCATGCATTGGGGTATGGCTGGTGCAGACAGGGGGATCTGTCACCTAACAGGTTGGCAATTTCCTCATGATCATTGTGAGTGGTACCATCCACTATGCGTTTGGCACATAGCTGGGTATTCCCTTTTAGATTTCAGCCATAGCTAAAGAATGCCTTATGACTGTCTTTAGCTAAGGAAGCCAATTTACCATCATAACTAGTTTTAGAAGACTTTAGCAGATATCTGATTTGCTTGTTCAAGCTGTGGAGGGTATTCTTTCTCTGCTGACTAAATTCCCTCTTGTTCTTCGATATCAGTTTCTTCCTTTTCTTATATAACCTGTTTATAGTCAAGGTCCACCAGGCTCACTTGTTTATATGAGATGATTGGATTTGATCCTATCAGGTACAGCAGAGTCAACACAGTGGTTATACATGGTGTTTGTGTACTCCTTTACATAGGAGTCATTGTTAGCTGTGTTAGCAGAGGGGTTGAAACGTTTCAAACCATTGCTTAGTAGGCTATAATTTGTTTTGGAGAAGTTTCTCATTTTCTTGTTCCTGTGGAGGTGTCAGGTCTGATTGTTACTTCAAATGAGACAGATTTATAGTCTGACCTTACTAAGGAGAGAGCAGAACACAGGGGGTAGTGCAGTGACCCCCCCCCCATATTGGTGAGTAATAAGTCCAAAACATTTCAGCCCTTTGTGGGGGTGCAGACTAACTGTTTCAGAGCATTTGTATTAACAAAGTCCAGGAACCTCAGGGCGATCGAGCTAGTGCTTGTGTAAGTTGCCCACTTGATAGAAGGATAGTTGAAATCTCCCATGACCAATGTGTTTGGCTGTAAAGTGAGTGACTCGAGTAAGTCCAGGTAACTGGTGTGCTTCTCATGGTTCATGGTGAGGGACCTGTAGCTAGCAATTATGTGGTAGGGTGTTTTACCTACAGTTATTTGGACCTGAAGTAGCTCAAGAAAGCCATACTGTTTAAGTAGACCACAAACCTTCCTAATGTAAAATAACTGGTTTGGAGCCCAAGTGCTTAAACCACACCTAACACACTTTCAGAATAACAGACACAATAAGCCTTCAACCAGCAATTCTAAGCTCAGAAGAGTGTAGGCTATCCTCTCCTGCCACAAGTTTAGAAAACAAACATTCGTAATGTAAAATAACTGTCTTGAAGCCTAAGGGCTTAAACCAGAACAAAGACACTTGGAATAATAGCCGCAATAAGCCTTCACCTGCAATTCCCAGCTTAGAAAGGGTAGAGGCTACCCTGTCCTCCCAAAAGAGTGTAGACCACAAACCTTCTTAATGCAAAATAAATGGCCTGAAGCCTAAGCACTTAAACCAGAACTAAGACACTTTTAGAATAACAGACGCAATGAGCCTTCAACCAGCAATTCCCAACTTAGAAGGATGTAAGCTACCTCCCCTTCCCCAAGAGTATAGACCACACCCTTCCATATGTAAGATAACTAGTTTGAAGCCCATGTTCTTAAATCAAAACTAAGAGACTTATAATAACAGTTACAATGCAATCAGGCTACTAACAAGCAGTAATAAATGCCACAGAATAAATGTAAATGAACACTTTAAGAACAAGGAGCAACAATCTAAATAAAGTAATAAAGCAGGAAGAAGCACTGATACAGTAAAAGCAGCTGAAAAAAGTAACATTTTTTTTAAGTAAGTGTGATGGGAGGAAACAGAAGATAATTCAAATTTAGGAGACTAAGGTAATAGGCCTCCCCAACTGATCTCATCTTACTCAGTAGAATGAGCTAATGAGATGGGACTGGGAGGAGTGTCCAAAATCAAATTTATAGTAGGGGCTGGCAACTCAAAAGCCACCAAGTCTAAAGGTACCAAGGATAAAACAAGAAAGTGATTCCACAGTGGAGTATTTTATTAAGCAAGTAAAAGGTTAAAATGTGAATAAAAAGATAAGCGCTTTCAGCCTTAGGTCTTCGTCAGATCTGATGAGGACCTAAGGCTGAAAGCGCTTATCTTTTTATTCACATTTTAACCTTTTACTTGCTTAATAAAATACTCTACTGGGGAATCACTTTCTTGTTTTATCCTTGGTTTTATTTGCTTCTTGAAAGTTACGTACTGGTTTTAGCTTGGTCTGTTTGGATTTGAAGTTTAAAAGTACATGAACAGTTGGGCAGGTGGGTGAGATGCAGACAGAGATCAGCAATAGTCAGGCAGAGAACAGCAAATAAGCCAAACAAGCACTCCAGCTAAATAAAAATGCCTCCATATATTGCTAGTTAAATAAGGAATGCTATTTCTCAGCTCCTCCCACTAATTAGTTGGATGTTATTCACTGTCTGCAAAGCAATTCTTTTCTAACTGAATCTAGCCAAGACCTGCTAAAACTCCAAAAGAACAAAAAACTTAAAACAACAAATGCAATATCAGAGAAAGATAAAAAATAGAAGTAGCCAAAAAAGTCAATTCAAGATCAAATGCAGACAGAGATCAGTGATAGTCAAGCAGAGAACAGCAAGCAACCCAACACCCTCAGTCCTCCCTTAAATGATTTTAGTTTAGTTATCTTTCTGGAAGACAACAAGCAGTCAAATAGCAACAGGGCCTCTCTTCCTCTCTTCCAGTTACCATATTCCTTCAGGGCTCTATACAAGGATCCCTTCTTTTTAATATTTTTATAAACAAGCTTCACACTGCCATACACCAAGCAAATATAGTACAGATAATTCAACCCTCATACGTACAGTCCCCACAATATTTATACTACAGGAAATCGCCCAAATTTCTTTCTCTTCACTTGAAACCTGGCTGAAAATTTCAAATCTACTCCTTAATCTCAATAAAACAAAACTGATGTTCTTCACCCCAAAATGTTACATCCATCAAAAACAATCTTTCTTGGTTACACCTGTAAATAATGCTAAAATTGAGGTAGTACCACAGATTAAATTACCGGGCATTGTAATAGATGACAGTATTAAATTGTATCATCATATTCTACAAGCAATTGAAAAGATACCCCAGAAACGTGGCTCCTTTTACAGGAAAACAGCACTTTACATACCCAACAAGAAAAACCCTAGCCTCATCCTATTTTCTTCTAATCCTCTAACATGCCTCACCTATCCTTACAAACCTAAGTTTTACACTAAATTCCAAACTAGCCTTCTATTACAACAAAGTAGCTAAATTTTCTACCAACACTGTACACCAAGCTCACCAAGGAGTCCTTGCTATTGTTGTGGACTCAGTCTATGCCTCACCTGATAATGGGTGAAGCTGCAGTGGCCACTGCATTTTTTATCAGACCACTCACTTCTTTGGCTTCATCTTTTGTAGTCCTTTTGGCCATCATGAACTAGGGGTCAGCCACATCCTCTTTGACTGTTCCAGTTCTTGAGATGGGCTTTGGTGAACCATCTTCTGTGGGTTTGGAAGACACTTTATGAGATTTTTCTTGGTGTTACTGAGGCAAGAGGCCAGGCACCTGTCCATCTTGCAAGTCAGTCCTCTTATACTGGAACTGCTATTAAAAATAACATTGCTCTTCCAATTAACTTATTACTGTTAAAAAGGATGAGTTACTTACCTTGAACAGATAGGCATTACATACAATACATTCTGATATGCAGAATCCTTTACAGGTGAGCATTCCATGTAAAATTGAGGAAACAGGGTCTGATGATTCTGATTTTACAGAGACAGGGCTTCTTTTCCACCTTCAGATTTTTAAGTCCAGCCTTCTGATTGGGTGAAAACTTTAATTTGTACCCTCAACTGGAGGAAATTTCTTTTAATCAAACCTTTACTAGGATAAATGAGGTATTTTATGGGAACAAACAATGTTCCCCCTGAACTGTTATGTTACAAATCGACATACCACATTCCTCTCCCTTATCTCCCGTACTGCCAACCCAGGAGAATGGGTTGAATGTTACCTGTACTTATCCTAATTCCCAGCCATCAGTCCCTAAAATATCAGATAAGCTATGTTAGGTACTATAGGCATATATGTGGAAATATATTATTTGTCTTTGTCTATTGGAGTTTGTCCTTAGTTTATTTCAATTTGGTACTTCTATGCAGTTATTACATGCTTGTACAGAGAGATGGATAAACCCTGGGAGCCATCTTTAAATTTATCTAAGCAGCTGCCGCCCCTGGTGTTGTGAGCTCCCATTGCCTGTACATTGCAACTGCATAGTGGGTCTGGTGTGTTCCCTCCCCATACTTGACAGCATGGACACTCCAAAAATGTAAACTTAAGAAAACTTTTGGACTACTAGTTGATCACTTCGCAGCCTCTCTGCTTTTATCTAGTGCCTGTACATCGCAACTACATAGTGGGTCCAGTTTGTTCCCCTCCCCATGCCTGAGAGAGTAGACACTCCAAAAATATAAGCTTAAGAAAACTTTTGGACTACTAGTTCATCACCTCCACATCCTCTCTGCTTCTAAGCAGTGCCTGTACATTGTTACTACATAGTGGGTCCATTTTGTTCCCCTCCCCATGTTGAGAGAGTGGACACTCTAAAAATATAAACCTAAGAAAACTTTTGGACTGCTAGTTGATCATCTCCACAGCCTCTCTGCTTCTATCCAGTGCCCGTACATTGTGACTACATAGTGGGTGTGGTTTGTTCCCCTCCCCATGCTTGAGAGCATGAACACTCCAAAAATATAAACTTAAGAAAACTTTTGGATTACTAGTTAATCACCTTCACAGCCTCTCTGCTTCTATTCAGTGCCTGTACATCATGACTACATAGTGGATCTGGTGTGTTCTCCTCCCCATGCTTGAGAGCATGGACACTCCAAAAATATACACTTAAGAAAACATTTGGACTACTAGTTGATCACCTCCACAGCCTCTCTGCTTCTATCCAATGCCTGTACATCGTGACTACATAATGAGTCCAGTTTGTTCCCCTCCACATGCTTGGGAGCGCAGAAACTCTAAAAATATAAACTTAAGAAAACTTTTGGACTACTAGTTGATCACCTCCACAGCCTCTCTGCTTCTATCCAGTGCCTGCACATTGTGACTACATAGTGGGTCTAGTTTGTTCCCCTCCCCATGCTTGAGAGCACGGACACTCCAAAAATATAAACTTAAGAAAACATTTGGACTACTCGTTGATCACCTCCACAACCTCTCTGCTTCTATCCAGGTGCTTACAATGGCTATTTTCAACTAAACTCCACTGAATTTTGTCTTTTAATCCTTTCAGTAGCACTAGTTACTGTTTTGTTAAGCAAACGGGTACTTCTAGTGCCTTTTGGTTGAGCTTTGCATTGGTACTGACAGCTGCACTGCACCCCCCCCCCATGACTTTCAAGTTATTCTTACCTTTTTCTCTCTCTTCCGTGCCATAGTGTTTAATCTAGGCTACATATAAGCTTATTTTAGCTCCATCCTCCCCACATTGTTAGTTACACTCCTCCTTCCTTGTTAAACATCTATCTAGTAGAGTATCTCCCTAGTCTAAATTCTCCTAATTTCTGCTTGCTTCTTTTGACTTTTGTATTTCTCCTAATTTTTGCCTGTTCCTTTTAATTATAGGATTCATTCATACTTTACTTACCTATCTTCCTGTTCCCTGGTCTTAGATTGTTTTTGTAGACTTTTTTATTGCTTGCATGCATTCCATGGTCTAGGTCAGCCTGCTCTGTTTGTACTCACTATGCTTGCATTCACTCCATTCCCCTACCCTGCCCCCATTCCCACTCACCCCTGCAACACCTAGACTTGTACCCAAGCCTCATTACATAACCATACCCCTTCCTCACATTCCAACCTATCACCTTGCTACCCCCACTTTAACACTTTTACATTACTACTCCCTCTCCCCTACAAATTTAATACTTCCTTTTCCATTTTGCAATGTTCCCATATTTTCCAATGCACTATCCAGTTCTCTTCTGATACTAGATAGCCATTCACTAATCATGTTCCACCTTTCCTTCTAGCTCCACTGTTCTTCTTCCTCTCCTTCCTCACTAGCTATCATTGTAACTTAAACCATATTCAACCAACTCCCATCAGCAACTGCCTACCTACTATAAATAACAATAATAATTTCTACACTATCTCATCCTCACTATTCCAATTCTCCTATGTCTACCTTCTCAAACTCCTTTCAACTACTTCTACTTCTCCAAAACTGAAACTTACACTTTCCACTTATGACCTCCACACTCCTCAATCAATCCTATTCTACATTTCTTTACTCCTCTCTGGTGACATTCATCCAAACCCAGGCCCACCCTCCCCTACCATTCTCACCCTGTCTGCTAATACTACCCCCGCATCCCCTCTGCTATCGCCAAATATTTCCTTGCCTCCCTCAGAAAAACTAACCATCCTCTCATTAAACACACAAAGCTTAGTCAATAAAATTACTGATTTTCACTCCTGGATAACCTCTAACAAACCCCATATACTAGCCCTATCTGAAACTTTGCTTAAACCCCACATTACAGATACTGAAATCTTACCTCCAGTATTTAATATGTACTGACTAGATAGAATTCCAAAACAAGTTGGCGGTGTTGCCATATTCTATTCCAAACAGCTTAATCTATGCCCACTTACTGTCTCCATCCCAAACTTTCAACCTGCTGAGCTTCTCATTCTAAACTGTCACTTAAATACCCACAAAAAATAGTTGTTGTATCCATCTACATCCCACCAGGTAAAAACATCTCAGTCCTTGAACAAATACTTTTTTGGTTATCACAAAATATTGCCTATGAAACTTTAATCCTTGGATATGTTAACATAGATTGGAATGACCTAAATATTCATAAATATTGGAGTGGTATTAACACAATTCTCCATCCTGGTACCCCCACTACCCCCAACTCCTTCTCTAATAACACCCCAACAGAGACTGCAACACTTCTTAACAAATACATTGTAAAGACTATTGCCAAGCTCATTCCTAATAACTCCTCTTCTAGTACAGATGCCTGTAACACAAACCACTCTACCCCTCCCATTTAGACTGCCAATTCCAACACTTTCTCATTCAAACCTGTCTCTATTTCCTACATCAGAAAACAACTCCTGAAACCTAGTCCCTGCCCTCCCTCTACTGACAACCTTCCTTCTCAGTTCCTTAAAATAGCTGCTGACTCTATTGCTTTTCCTGTTTCTATTCTTAAAATATCTGCTGACTCTATTGCTTTTCCTGTTTCTATTTTAATTAATAGATCCATTCAAGAATCCATAGTTCCTGACTACTGGAAATCTTTCTACACTATACTGCTACACAAGGGTGGTAATTCAACTGAATCTAGCAACTTCAGACCCATTGCTATCCTCTGTCTAAAATCCTTGAAAAATGTATCCACTCTCAACTAATTGCATATCTTGTCCAAACAAATCTCCTCACTCCTACACAACATGGGTTTCTCCCTAAACACAGCACCTCTACTGCCCTTATTTCCTTCCATGAAACTGTTGCTATGGCCAGAGACAACAACAAACTTGTATCTTGCCTATTCCTCAATCTATCTAAAGCTTTCAACGCTGTTTCTCACTCTCTACTCCTCTCCAAACTATCCCATCTCAACATCTTTACCAATACCCTCCATACTTCTTGCAGTCACTCCTCTTTTGTCCAGTATGCAGATGACTCCACATTGATATCTGTCTCTGAAAACTTGTCAGACCTGTTTACTACACAAAACTCATTTTCTTCTGTAGAAAGATGGCTCAATGACAGTCAGCTCATCCTCAATCCCAATAAAACAAAGCTCCTCTTTTTTCTGCCTAACTCCCTCTCCCACTGTAAATCTACCTTTTCAATCTCTTCTCCCAACAGCACTATTATAAAAGTTGAAACACAAAATAAACTCCTCTGCACTATTATTGATGACCAACTAAAATTTGACCTACATGTCCAACAAATCATCAAAAAAACCACCAAAAATTAGGCCTACTTTACAGAAATAAAAAATACCTTAGTGCAGAATCCAAATGTGCCCTTGCTCAAACTTTCGTACTACCCACCCTACTATATGCCTCCCCTATCTTGACTAACCTACAATCTTCCCTTATTCACAAACTTGAATCAACAATCCCCCCTCTATAACCACACTACCTTCTTGCAATCACTTCAAGACTGCACTAAAAACAAACATAAAAAGTATCTAGTTATGCCCATGCACCAGTCCCGACTAGTAACCCTCCTATTTACCTCCCCTTCCTCTTCCCTCCCCTAGCCACCCTGCCTCACACTGTCTGATCATTACAGTCCTTCCTCTGCAGGCTCTGGCTCACCCTTTACCCTTCCCTTCCCTCCTCACTCAGTCTCTCAGACCTGTTTTAACATGCTTATCTACCTCACGTCATCCCAACTCCAGATACATATCCAACTGACTTACACCTAGCTTCCTCTCACTACCACGTATACTGCTTCCTATCACTACCACGTATACTGCTTCCTCTCACTAACACGTATACTGCTTCCTCTCACTTACACGTATACTGCTTCCCCTCACTACCATGTATACGACTCGCTCAGTCTCCTCTCTTACTCCTCTATCTCCCCCTTCCATCACTTTAGCCCTTCTCGCTTGTTCCACCTTCGTGTGGAGCATCTGCTTTATATCTGTTTGAGTTTAATGCAATATCTGTATATGAGATTTAGGTATATGAGTTTAGAACAGTATCTGTTTGAGCTTACTACTATCTGTATATACATCCTACCTTTATTCCTAGCCTCTAGCTAGATATTGGTATATCTGTTCATTATTATGTTTCATATTGCATGTATAGCTAATGTTTGCTGCAGTATGTATTATTTGCTATTATATATATATATTCAGTTGTTCTTCATGTACTCTGCTGCTCATTTATTGTTCTGTGGAGCTTTTCTCCCCGGGCCTCCGCTGAAAAAAGGACCTGTGTCCAGTTGGAATTTCCTGGTAAATAAATAAATAAATAAATAAAACATACAATAAAGTTATTAGATTTGCTGTACATCATCCCTTGAACTCACACCTCAACTTATTATCACTCAGCCCCAAACTGCTCACTCCCTTCTCAATAACCCCACTACCTGCCCATCACTTTCCAAACTTCTGTCCTATTACACCCCCAATTGTCCTCTTCATAGTCCCAACCAACTCTTACTACTGACATAAACCCTGTAAAAATATAGGGAAAAACATTTATAAATACTCTGTCTCTCATAGCTGGAGCAAACTCCCATTACATATCAGAAGTATAATTTATGCCAACAACTTTAAAAATACACTAAAAGATCACCTGTTTAACTCCAAGATCTGTCACTGCAATCACCCCACTTAACCTCCCATATACCTCTGTCTATTCACATTCTACAACCTCTACTTATGAAGTGTATTGGCATTACTTCTAATTCTTGTAAATATTAGAACATGCTAGCTTTTTAGCATTGTGACTAAACTGTTTGTATGTTTATATTTCTAGTACTTACACTTTCTTATGTGACAACTATAATTTGTTCTGTATACTGGCATTTCAGTTTGTACTCTATTTTATCTTATGTATAATGTTTCTTTTTACTTTTTATTGCTGTAGAAGTTATTGGAGCTTTTCTCCTTGGGTCTCCACTGAAAATGTTTTTTTTCTTAACACAGTTGGACCAACCCGGTTAACAAATGTGAAATAAATAAAATAAATAAATAAATTGTCTGAGGGAACTGGCTTCCACTCTTCCTACAAGTAGCTCTTTTTTGAAGCAAACTGTTTGTACCCTCAGGTATCTAAACATGCTTGGAAGAGTATGATTGATTGTGCAGAAAGTGTGTTTATGGCCATTGCTACTGCTACAGTGTTGAAAACACTAAAGGTGTTACTGCTGGGTACTAGGTGTCTAAACAGGAAGCTCCGGTCCCTGAAAGCACTCCTCACCCTGTAGAATGTTGACATTTGTGCTGTTACTGAGACATGATTTAAAGCTGTGGAAGGCACTCTGGCAGTACTAGGCTATAATGCCTTCCACACATTTAGACCGGCTACCACACAAGAAGGGACAAGAGGTGGACCTGTATCAACCTAAATAAAAAGTAAGCACACATCAACATTGGTCAGACAATATGACATGCTTGAGGTACTCCATGTCCAACTAACCTTAGGTAAAGCCCAATACCACATCCTTGCTAGCTAAAGGTCCACATCTATGACCCACGGGTAGCCATACCGCATACTTGAATGTACTATAGCCTCTCACAATTCAGCCAAGCACCATATCCATGAGTTACCTCAACTATCCCACCATAAAATGGGAAACATGCACAACCACTAAAATTTAAGTTTAAAGTTTCTTGGATTTTGTCATTACAAATGCCCTGGAGCAGCTAGTCTGCACATGTACTAGTGGTGCAGACATCCTGGATCTGGTACAAATATGAGGGAACACTGCACCCCCCCTTGTGTAATGTCCTCACTGGTCAGATCTGATCACAATAAATACAAAGGCTGAACTCCTAGCAAACCCCAGGATCTTTAACAACTTTTCCAAGGCGAACTGCTTCCTATTAAGTGAAGGCATAGCTAAATTCCAAGCCCTCCCAAACTCAGAGAACATGATAGCCTATACTTAAGTGTTTACTCAAACCCTGTACAAGTATGTAATAACTGCACAGAATTACCAAACTGAAATAAACTTAGGACAGACTTCATAAACCAGCCCCCCTTGGTGGACCCCTAGTATAAATAGGTTGTACAACAAAAGAAAGAAAATCCTATCCCAAAACAGGAAGGGCTATCCCCAAAACACACAAAAAAAATTCCCTTATCAGTCCCAACAAGGAACTCAGAGGACTGATCAAGTCTACCAAATCCAACTTCTAGGAAAAAATTATCCTGCCAGGCTAAGGATCACCATAAGGCATTTTCAGTAATTTATGCAACCTTAAAGGGAAAACCCTACAGTATGCTGAACTAATGGTAAATGGAACTTTCTTTACTGAACTGGGAGATGTAGCAAATTTGTTATCTATTAAATTTAGCTCCAGTTTCACCCCCTATCAGCCCCAGTTTCACCTCAGGAAATACCCTCTACCATTTCTCCCCACCTATCACTAAAGAAAATGTCCTCACTACACTCTCCAAAGCTGAAAATACTGCATAAGAGGTATCCTGATAATATCCCAGGATACCTCTTTTTTTAATGTATCCAAGTGTTTTGAGTTTCAAATATCATGACAGGAATGGACCCCATTCCAAAGTCAAGGTATGGTTAAAGTTCATGACGTTCATGTTGTTTCAATCTTTGATGTTAGCCAGGAAGTACTCTTTGCAGCACGTAATGACTTCTTCTGCAATTTGTATGGAGTTACATCTCTCCGTAACATACCTTAGTATGACTGTATATTCTTTTTTATAAGACCCATTGCTCCTACTACTACTGGAACTGTCTGGGTATTTTTCTTCCACATTGCCCTCATTTTTGCCTGCAAATCCTGATATTTTATGACTTTGTGTCTCTCTGTATGTAAGGCACTGTAGTCATTGGGTGTAGCAGTTTCAATGATCAATGCTACTTTTGTCTTCTTTTCATGGACTACTATATCTGGTTTTCTTCCATCTGTTTTTTAACTGTTAGTAATGGATGATCCCATGTGATATAAACTTAACAATTTTCTATGATGCTTTGTAGATCATGTTTCCAGTGTTTTTCAGCTACTACAGTGGTATAATGTTTGCATTTTAGTATTCAGTCCATCTGCCAATAGTATATCACAACCAGCAATAAGATGTACAACTGTTTCCAATTCTGTTTTGCAAAGCCAACATTTTTCTGTTTCTCCCACATGTGCAAATGACTTTGAAAACCAACATGTACATAGTCCACTGTCTTGGGCAGCCAATATTAACCTTACATCTTTTGGTTTAAATTCACCTCTCCTTAGCCATTCCTGCATTCAATCCTGATCACCATGAAGTTGTTCCAAGAGTTTTCTATACTTGCAACTATATTTATGCATTTTCCACATTTCTTATCTTCTCATATGATCCTTCACCTTATATATTTTGTTTTTCGTTTTTGGCACATTCAGTTGCTGCCTGATATTTATCTGCTTTTGGTTTGGTTTCCATCCTGCTTGATACCGACATGCTTCTGCTAAACTAAGCAGGGAAGTAATCTTAGACTTATTCTCCTCATGTTTCAAAATTTTCACTACGTTTGAGTTTTGTGAGGTCAGCAGATATGTATGCAGTCCCACAATTACAGATCTATACATGTAATCAGTTTCAAGGAGGCCCATACCTCTTTCAGAATGGCGAATGTATAATCTTTGTATGCGCTGATTTTTTATAAATCATTTGATGAGCATGAAGCATCCTTCTTGTTTTCCTGTCCAACTTATCAAACACATTTTGGGGCCAGACAGTCACTCCAAAACTGTAAGTTAGGACAGGAAGAGCAAATTGGTTCATAGCTTGGACTTTGTTCCTAGATGTCAGCGCTGTTTTCAGTATTAATTTTAGTCTTCTAAAATATTCCTTACTAATATTTATTCACATTTGCTCATGTTTTATTGTTGATCCTTCATCACTTCCCAAGTATTTATACACTTCCTCTTACTCGAGTTCTTTTTGTATCACATTCTTGTCCCAAACTGATGTTTTCTTGATGCTCCAGCTTTCTTGCTTTAAAGGTTGCTTTTGCAGATTTATCAAGACTAAATAACATTCTTACATAATCTGAAAAAGTTTTGACCACTTACAGTTGGGCTTTCAGTTCCTCATCTGATGAACTATACAGTTTTAAATCATTTACAAAAAGAAGGTGAGAAGTTTTTGCACTTTGTTGTTTTCTGGAAGCCAGACTGTAGCCATGACCTAATCTGTTAAGTAGACAGCTTAATGGGTTAAGCACAAGACAAAAGAGCAGCCGTGACAAAGACTCACCCTGGAATATCCCCTTTTGAACTTTCATCCCTGGAATAATAATTTGTTCTTTATCATGGCTTAACTGCAAAGTTGTTTGCCACTGTTTCATGGTCGCTGTACTGTAATCAATCAGGGTAGGGTGAATCTTGTACATTTTTAAGCACTCTTTTTTCCATGAATGTGGGATATGGTCAAATGCTTTTTTGTAGTCTATCCGTGCCATACTTAGATTCTTCCCCTTTTTACAGTTCTCCATTATGACTTTATTTAACAGCAAATGATCCTTTGTTCCATATGACTTTCTTTTATTACCATTTTGTTCTATTGCCATGATTGAGTTTTCTTCTAAATGACTATAAACTCTGTCAGTATCGATTCCAGTGCATAGTTTATAGGTCATTGAAAGGGAAGTTATTGGTCTATAGTCTTTGAGATAGCTTGCAGGTTCACTCTTAAGTAGGAGTATTGTTTATCCTGTTGTTAACCAGACTGGTGTCTGTTTGGGGTGTGCATATAAATAGTTTTTACTCATGGCTAAGTCTTCATGTAAAGATGTTAATACTTTTAGCCAGAAGTTAGGCACTGCATCTGGGCCTGGGGTTTTCCAGTTAGGAGCTTTTCTTAACTTTGTTTCCATCTCTGTGGCTGTTACTTCGTCCCATTTCATATTCTGTGCATTTGAACTTCTTATTCCTTTCTTTACTTCTTCTATCCATTTAGCATCTTTGTTATGTTTCACAGAATCTTCATAGCTATTTCTCCAAAATGTATCTATTTCTCCTTTTTTTGGTGGTGCTTCAGTTCCTTTTACCTTGTTTCCCAATTCTGTATTAAATGTTTTTTTCTGGGTCATCATTAAAATGCTTATTTTCTTTACTTTTCTTTTATATTTATTTGCATACCTTCTAAGTTTTTCTGTCTGTGCTGATATTTTTAGACAGACCCTGATGTGTTCTGATACTGTGCATTGCTTTTATCATGAGCTATCTTTCTGAGTATTTTTGTTCATCTGTTCCCTCTTCTATTCTCTTCTGATAATTGCTTTATAGTTATCTCTATTTGATACTTCCATGATGGGGTTCAATTTCTCCCCTTCCCCTCCCTTACTACCCCATGTTTTTGTGGTAGGACTTTATCTGTTATTCATATAGCTGCACAGTAATATATCCTATTTATTTCTGTTATATCATAAGGATCTCTATGGAAATTCCTAATTACTGTGTTCATTTGTTTTATCAGACTTCTAACTTCTTGGATTTTATTGACTTTCTGTAGTCTATTTCTTTCATTGATCTTAATATGTCTGTCCATTTCTATTAAATCAAGCAACTTTTCTCTTAGATCATTTTATTCTAAAGAAGGCACAATCTGATATTGTTAATCCTCATTCATTCCTTATGTATGGGTATCGGTTCCGACCTCGGAACCGAGCCGGCCATTTTCCAAGCTCACGTCAGCTACAAACTCTCGAGCTAAACTCTTACCCATAATCCCCCTCTCCCTGTTACCCCAGATTTCGTTTGCAGCATTGTCATTCGGTCATGTCAAGCTGCTTCTCTTGAGCTAAGTATAGATATTTGTTGTCAGACTAGTCATATATATAACTTTTACTGTCAGAAACGTTTATTTTTTGTTGTCTCTTACCCTATCGCATTTAGTGACCTTTTTTTCTTGAGTTTTCTTCTCTTTACTCTACACCTTTTACCGCGAGGTATTTCTCCCTTACCATCGTTGGTAATCTCCTCTTTTCTTCATACCCTCGGGTATTCCTTTGTACCATTGCTGGTACCCTTTCTACTGTCCCCTTTTTCTATTATGGCAAATAAGAAGGGTAGTCCAGGATTTAAAAGGTGCTCTAATTGTGGACACAAGTTACCTACATCAGATGCACACTCTTTGTGCATTTATTGCTTGGGGGTGTCCCACTTATCTGTTGCTCCGCCCTGTGCTATTTGTAAAAATTTTTCTAACAGAACCTTGTTGGAAAGGAAAAATAAGTTATTGCTGAAGGGACTTCTCAAATCTCCTTTTTCAGAGGCTATTTGTGGGTTGGAGGCTTTAACCCTTCCTAGAGCCCATAAGAAGATTTTGGATGATCCTACAAAGGCTAAGTCTTTGCCTTCATCCCCAGCTGGGGACTTCTGCCAATCAAGACCTAAAAAGGCTAAAGTTTCTGCTTTGGAGCTCACTCAGTCAGCCCTGGTGCTTTCAGTGCCTAGACTTTCAGCACTGAGGCCTTTGGCACCATCAGTGATCTCGGCTCCGTCTTCTCCTGTAGCCTTTACTATATCGGCACCGAGGGGCTCCTCGGTTCAGACTATTAAGACTACTGCATTGGCACAGACCGTTCAGTCAGCACAGACCTTGACCACGTTGGCTCTGACGTCTTACTCAGAACCGATGCCTCAACTATTGGCTCCAATTTTATCGGTTCCAGCTTCGGTACAGGCAACCACTTCGGCACTGATCCTCGTGTCAGTGCAGACCGTGACCTCGGCACCAATGATTTCCTCGGAGCAGACACCTGTAGTCCAGTCTCTCTCGGCAATGTTGTTCTCGGTGCAGATTGGTGAGGTGGGCACTGAGCTTGTCTCTTCCGTGGACAGACCTGTTTCTCCCTCAGTCTCCATGAGGTCCACTAGAAGCCTTTCTGAACATAACGTGTTGCATCTTGTGGATCAAGTGCTTCTGGCCAGAGGTATCCCGCCCCCCCCAGACCTATCCTTCCTTGGGAGGTGATCACCCACCTCCAAAGACCCCTTCTTATTCTCCTCCTTCATTGCCTTTGAAGTCTATGGATATAGCACAGTCTTCCCCCTCTGCGGTTCCCTTTATGGATCTCACAAAGTAACCGCAGTTGCCTTCATGGCAGGAGAGTTTTGCTATGACCCAGGATGATAGTTGTGACATGCATAATTTGCTGTTCCACAGCCATCGGGGACTCTGAGTCAGCAGGCTGAGCCACTTAGTGGAGGGGTGACCCCTGTTCTGGACACTCACCCCTCTTCAGGTGGGCCAGTCTTTCAATTGATGGAGAAGGCTCTGGCATCTGCTGGTGATACTGTGCTGTCTATCCCCCCACCCTCCTCTGGTACACTGTTTTCACAAGTCACACTTTGTGGACACTGGGTTCAAGGGCCTCAGGACATATTCCCATAGGAAACTCCTTTTCTGCTGTCTTCCCCAGCTTCTCCCTCTAAGGAAGTCCACCGGAAGAGGAAGCACATGGACTCCACAGAGGAGTCCCTCACTGAAGACACAGACTTTGATGAGGGGGAAGGATCCCCTCGGTCACCCTCTGAGGAATCCTTTGGTGATAGCCTCAAAATCCTTAAACAGAGAGGTGACTGGCCACTCTCTAATCTGACCTCTGAGGAGTGTGTATTCCTGCAGGACTTTTGTGCCCAGCCCCCTACCTCCTGGGTTACTCCACCTGCCGATGAACTTGTCTGGCTCATTGTGTAGCATGCATGGAAGGCTCCTGACACAACCGAGGCTATTCCCCGGAGGCCAGATATGATTTTGTCCCCTCCTGCTATGGATCCCTATTGGTCTAAAGGTCTTCCTGTGGATGCTCTGGTGGTGGCGGCCACAACAAAAAAGGATCTGGAGGAAGAAGAAAGCCAGACTTTCCATCCGCCTAACAAAGAGTCCTGGGCCCTGGACATGATAGGGAAGTGCACCTTTGCATCAATGACCTTTACTATCAGGTCACTGAATTATATGGCACACTTTACCAGACTTCAAAGAGATCTGATTTCCGAGCTCTCTGAAACCTTGGCTGGTGCCGTGTCTGATGAGGTTCGTGACAAAGTGGCCTCACAGCTGGCCACCATTGAGTCAATATCTAACTCCTCTATGCGACTGATATCTCACACATCAGAGGGAGCAGCTAGAGCAGCGGGTTCAGCTGTGGTCTTGAGATGACAAGCCTGGATATGCTTGTGCAATTTCATGGAACCCTTTAAGGCTTTCTTTCTTAACGCTCCCATTGAGGCCTCTTTGTTGTTTGGACCCAAAGTTAAAAGCACACTTGCCAGATGTGAACAGGACGGTAAGACCCTTTCTGCCGTAGGTTTCCATTATTCTTCCCCTCAATGTGCTTCCTCCTGAAGCCAAAAGAGTTGGACAATATGGTTCAAGAAATCTCAGGGTCCTTTCCGTGACACACAGGCCGAGTTCTCCCCTAGAGGCAGAAGGGGAAACTCAAAGGGAAGACGCTCCTTTCGGGGCAGAGGGGTCCACATAACCAGGGTTCCAGGGACTCTTTCCCTGGCCAATCCTACCAGTGCTCCTGAAGAGCGGCCCAACTCCTTTCCTCTGGAGGTGGTTGGGGGTCATTTCTCCTTGTACCCTTCTGCCTGGCTAACCACCACCGATTCTTGGGTACAAAGGATTATACCTAGAGGTTATCATATCCCCTTCGATCTTTGTCCTGTCCCTTCAAAAAACCTTCCCGATGTTCCAGCCAGTCAAAGGGAAGAAGCAGCACTAGAGATAGAAAAGCTGCTAAGAAAGCGAGTCATCCAAATAGTGCCTCCAGACCAGATAGGATCCGGATTCTGCTCAAGACTATTTTTGGTGCCAAAGAAAACCGAGGACTGGGGACCAATTTTGGATCTCAGTGTATTGAACAAGTTTGTGAGAGTACAAAAATTCCAGATGTTCACAATACAGTATATCCTCCTGCTTTTGGAAAAAGATGATTGGATGTGCTCGATAGATCTTTAAGATGCGCACTACCACATAAAGTGGACAGGCCATCAAGAAGATTTCTGCACTTCCGTGTGGGAGCCAGTCACTACCAGTTCAGAGTACTGCCCTTTGGACTCTCTACAGCCTCCAGAGTTTTCACAAAGTGCATGGCAGTCATCACAGCTCACTTGCGACTACAAGGATTCCAGGTGTTTCCATACCTAAATGACTGGCTCATTTCCGCCCCCACCAGACATCTACTGGAAGAAGTCCTGGCATACTCTCTCCTCGCTGCACAAAGGCTAGGCATAACCATAAACTGGCAAAAATACAATCTCACCCCATCTCAGTCCACAGAATTCATAGGGGTTATCTTGGATACAAAGAACTGCAGAGTGCCATTCCAGAGCACAGAATTCTAAGGATAAAGCAATAACTGATCCCAATCCTTTCAAGGGAGAAATACACAGCTCACTCTATCCTACAGCTGTTGGGTTCCATGGCAGCCTCCATCACCATTGTCCCCCTGGCCAGGTTTCATATGAGGCTTCTACAATGACTACTGCTCATCCAATGGTATCCTTTTCAGCATCCTCTTTCAGCTAAGATTCGAGTAACCCACAGGTGCAAACAGGATTTAAATTGATGGATGACACACAAGCCATCACAATGGTCTCACCCCTTCTCCCCCCAGCAACCCAAGGCCACAGTGACCACGGACACCACCCTGATGGGGTGGGGGTGGGGGGCTATGTCAGGGACAGACAGTCCAAAGCACTTGGTCCGAATTGGAGGCCCAACTGCATATAAATGCTCTAGAGCTGAGGGCGGTGCTTCTGGCGTTGCAATCATTCCAACCCCTGCTGCCATCTGGGATGATTGCGATTCAGTCAGACAACATGGCGGTGGTCTGGTACATCAACAAACAAGGTGGAACCAAATCTTAACCCTTTTGTCGAGAGGTCATGAGGATACGGCAATGGGTGATGGCTACCAACCGTTTTCTTCTAGCAGCACACATTCCTGGGAGTTCCAATGTGATAGCAGACAGGCTCATACTGTGCATTCTACAACCTCATGAGTGGTCCCTGCATCCCTTGATAGCAGCGGAGATCTTCCACCGCTGGGGCCATCCTTGCTGCGACCTCTTTGCATCCCCGACCAACTACAAATGCAGCAACTTCTTCACCCTGATTCCCTCTCCGGGACAGTCACCCAGGAATGCTCTAGTCCACAATTGGCCCTCAGGTCTTCTTTATGCATTCCCACCTTTTTCCCTCATTCCCCAGTTTCTGAAGAAAGCCCATTGTTTGAAGAGCAAGGTGATCCTCATAGCACCATATTGGCCTTGTCAGATTTGGTTTCCCTTTCTTTGGCCTCACCTACTAGATTGACCATGGATGTTTCATCCAACCCCAGAGTTGATTTCACATCTGCAGAACCTGATTTATACCAACTTGGACAGCCTGAAGCTCACAGCTTGGCTACTCCAATTCCCTTGATTGCCAGGCAGAATGATTTTTCTTTGCCAGTACGTGACATTCTCATTGCATCTCATAAGTCTTCCAATAGAATTACTTATCTAAGCAAGTGGAAAAGATTTACCTGTTGGCTGAAAGAAAAACAAGTAGATCCCTTCTCAGCACCAGTGTTGATAATACTAGAGTATCTGGCCGACCTTTTTCAATCGGGTCTACCGGCCTCTACCATTAGACTTCATTTGGCTGCAATATCTAATTTCCACGAGGGTGTCCAAGACTCCTCTCTTATGTCACACAAATTGTGCAAGACCTTCATAAAAGGTGTGAATCATCTGAAGCCACCTTTTAGAGAACCTATTCAACCATGGGATCTTTCATTAGTTCTACAAGTTCTGACAATGCCACTCTTTGCTGAAGGGACTTCTCAAATCTCCTTTTTCAGAGGCTATTTGTGGGTTGGAGGCTTTAACCCTTCCTAGAGCCCATAAGAAGATTTTGGATGATCCTACAAAGGCTAAGTCTTTGCCTTCATCCCCTGCTGGGGACTTCTGCCAATCAAGACCTAAAAAGGCTAAAGTTTCTGCTTTGGAGCTCACTCAGTCAGCCCCAGTGCTTTCAGTGCCTAGACTTTCAGCACTGAGGCCTTTGGCACCATCAGTGATCTCGGCTCCGTCTTCTCCTGTAGCCTTTACTATATCGGCACCGAGGGGCTCCTCGGTTCAGACTATTAAGACTACTGCATTGGCACAGACCGTTCAGTCAGCACAGACCTTGACCACGTTGGCTCTGATGTCTTACTCAGAACCGATGCCTCAACTATTGGCTCCAATTTTATCGGTTCCAGCTTCGGTACAGGCAACCACTTCGGCACTGATCCTCGTGTCAGTGCAGACCGTGACCTCGGCACCAATGATTTCCTCGGTGCAGACACCTGTAGTCCAGTCTCTCTCGGCAACGTTGTTCTCGGTGCAGATTGGTGAGGTGGGCACTGAGCTTGTCTCTTCCGTGGACAGACCTGTTTCTCCCTCAGTCTCCATGAGGTCCACTAGAAGCCTTTCTGAAAATAACGTGTTGCATCTTGTGGATCAAGTGCTTCTGGCCAGAGGTATCCCGCCCCCCCCAGACCTATCCTTCCTTGGGAGGTGATCATCCACCTCCAAAGACCCCTTCTTATTCTCCTCCTTCATTGCCTTTGAAGTCTATGGATATAGCACAGTCTTCCCCCTCTGCGGTTCCCTTTATGGATCTCACAAAGTAACCGCAGTTGCCTTCATGGCAGGAGAGTTTTGCTATGACCCAGGATGATAGTTGTGACATGCATAATTTGCTGTTCCACAGCCATCGGGGACTCTGAGTCAGCAGGCTGAGCCACTTAGTGGAGGGGTGACCCCTGTTCTGGACACTCACCCCTCTTCAGGTGGGCCAGTCTTTCAATTGATGGAGAAGGCTCTGGCATCTGCTGGTGATACTGTGCTGTCTATCCCCCCACCCTCCTCTGGTACACTGTTTTCACAAGTCACACTTTGTGGACACTGGGTTCAAGGGCCTCAGGACATATTCCCATAGGAAACTCCTTTTCTGCTGTCTTCCCCAGCTTCTCCCTCTAAGGAAGTCCACCGGAAGAGGAAGCACATGGACTCCACAGAGGAGTCCCTCACTGAAGATACAGACTTTGATGAGGGGGAAGGATCCCCTCGGTCACCCTCTGAGGAATCCTTTGGTGATATCCTCAAAATCCTTAAACAGAGAGGTGACTGGACACCCTCTAATCTGACCTCTGAGGAGTGTGTATTCCTGCAGGACTTTTGTGCCCAGCCCCCTACCTCCTGGGTACTCCACCTGCCGATGAACTTGTCTGGCTCATTGTGTAGCATGCATGGAAGGCTCCTGACACAACCGAGGCTATTCCCCGGAGGCCAGATATGATTTTGTCCCCTCCTGCTACGGATCCCTATTGGTCTAAAGGTCTTCCTGTGGATGCTCTGGTGGTGGCGGCCACAACAAAAAAGGATCTGGAGGAAGAAGAAAGCCAGACTTTCCATCTGCCTAACAAAGAGTCCCGGGCCCTGGACATGATAGGAAAGTGCACCTTTGCATCAATGACCTTTACTATCAGGTCCCTGAATTATATGGCACACTTTACCAGACTTCAAAGAGATCTGATTTTCGAGCTCTCTGAAACCTTGGCTGGTGCCGTGTCTGATGAGGTTCGTGACAAAGTGGCCTCACAGCTGGCCACCATTGAGTCAATATCTAACTCCTCTATGCGACTGATATCTCACGCATCAGAGGGAGCAGCTAGAGCAGTGGGTTCAGCTGTGGTCTTGAGATGACAAGCCTGGATATGCTTGTGCAATTTCACGGAATCCTTTAAAGCTTTCTTTCTTAACGCTCCCATTGAGGCCTCTTTGTTGTTTGGACCCAAAGTTAAAAGCACACTTGCCAGATGTGAACAGGATGGTAAGACCCTTTCTGCCGTAGGTTTCCATTATTCTTCCCCTCAATGTGCTTCCTCCTGAAGCCAAAAGAGTTGGACAATATGGTTCAAGAAATCTCAGGGTCCTTTCCATGACACACAGGCCGAGTTCTCCCCTAGAGGCAGAAGGGGAAACTCAAAGGGAAGACGCTCCTTTCAGGGCAGAGGGGGTCCACATAACCAGGGTTCCAGGGACTCTTTCCCTGGCCAATCCTACCAGTGCTCCTGAAGAGCGGCCCAACTCCTTTCCTCTGGAGGTGGTTGGGGGTCATTTCTCCTTGTACCCTTCTGCCTGGCTAACCACCACCGATTCTTGGGTACAAAGGATTATACCTAGAGGTTATCATATCCCCTTCGATCTTTGTCCTGTCCCTTCAAAAAACCTTCCCGATGTTCCAGCCAGTCAAAGGGAAGAAGCAGCACTAGAGATAGAAAAGCTGCTAAGAAAGCGAGTCATCCAAATAGTGCCTCCAGACCAGATAGGATCCGGATTCTGCTCAAGACTATTTTTGGTGCCAAAGAAAACCGGGGACTGGGGACCAATTTTGGATCTCAGTGTATTGAACAAGTTTGTGAGAGTACAAAAATTTCGGATGTTCACAATACAGTATATCCTCCTGCTTTTGGAAAAAGATGATTGGATGTGCTCGATAGATCTTTAAGATGCGCACTACCACATAAAGTGGACAGGCCATCAAGAAGATTTCTGCACTTCCGTGTGGGAGCCAGTCACTACCAGTTCAGAGTACTGCCCTTTGGACTCTCTACAGCCTCCAGAGTTTTCACAAAGTGCATGGCAGTCATCACAGCTCACTTGCGACTACAAGGATTCCAGGTGTTTCCATACCTAAATGACTGGCTCATTTCCGCCCCCACCAGACATCTACTGGAAGAAGTCCTGGCATACTCTCTCCTCGCTGCACAAAGGCTAGGCATAACCATAAACTGGCAAAAATACAATCTCACCCCATCTCAGTCCACAGAATTCATAGGGGTTATCTTGGATACAAAGAACTGCAGAGTGCCATTCCAGAACACAGAATTCTAAGGATAAAGCAATAACTGATCCCAATCCTTTCAAGGGAGAAATACACAGCTCACTCTATCCTACAGCTGTTGGGTTCCATGGCAGCCTCCATCACCATTGTCCCCCTGGCCAGGTTTCATATGAGGCTTATACAATGACTACTGCTCATCCAATGGTATCCTTTTCAGCATCCTCTTTCAGCCAAGATTCGAGTAACCCACAGGTGCAAACAGGATTTAAATTGATGGATGACACACAAGCCATCACAATGGTCTTACCCCTTCTCCCCCCAGCAACCCAAGGCCACAGTGACCATGGACACCACCCTGATGGGGTGGGGGTGGGGGGGCTATGTCAGGGACAGACAGTCCAAAGCACTTGGTCCGAATTGGAGGCCCAACTGCATATAAATGCTCTAGAGCTGAGGGCGGTGCTTCTGGCGTTGCAATCATTCCAACCCCTGCTGCCATCTGGGATGATTGCGATTCAGTCAGACAACATGGCGGTGGTCTGGTACATCAACAAACAAGGTGGAACCAAATCTTAACCCTTTTGTCGAGAGTCCATGAGGATACGGCAATGGGTGATGGCTACCAACCATTTTCTTCTAGCAGCACACATTCCTGGGAGTTCCAATGTGATAGCAGACAGGCTCATACGGTGCATTCTACAACCTCATGAGTGGTCCCTGCATCCCTTGATATCAGCGGAGATCTTCCACCGCTGGGGCCATCCTTGATGCGACCTCTTTGCATCCCCGACCAACTACAAATGCAGCAACTACTTCACCCTGATTCCCTCTCCGGGACAGTCACCCAGGAACGCTCTAGTCCACAATTGGCCCTCAGGTCTTCTTTATGCATTCCCACCTTTTTCCCTCATTCCCCAGTTTCTGAAGAAAGCCCATTGTTTGAAGAGCAAGGTGATCCTCATAGCACCATATTGGCCTTGTCAGATTTGGTTTCCCTTTCTTTGGCCTCACCTACTAGATTGACCATGGATGTTTCATCCAACCCCAGAGTTGATTTCACATCTGCAGAACCTGATTTATCCCAACTTGGACAGCCTGAAGCTCACAGCTTGGCTACTCCAATTCCCTTGATTGCCAGGCAGAATGATTTTTCTTTGCCAGTACGTGACATTCTCATTGCATCTCATAAATCTTCCAATAGAATTACTTATCTAAGCAAGTGGAAAAGATTTACCTGTTGGCTGAAAGAAAAACAAGTAGATCCCTTCTCAGCACCAGTGTTGATAATACTAGAGTATCTGGCCGACCTTTTTCAATCGGGTCTACCGGCCTCTACCATTAGACTTCATTTGGCTGCAATATCTAATTTCCACGAGGGTGTCCAAGACTCCTCTCTTATGTCACACAAATTGTGCAAGACCTTCATAAAAGGTGTGAATCATCTGAAGCCACCTTTTAGAGAACCTATTCAACCATGAGATCTTTCATTAGTTCTACAAGCTCTGACAATGCCACTCTTTGAACCAGCTTCTTCTTGCGACCTCAAATATTTGTCATGTAAAACCTTGTTTTTGGTCGCCATTACTTCTGCCAGACATATCTTTGAGCTTCAAGCTTTATGCATCAAGAGTCCATACTTGATTGTTCATAGAGATAGAGTGTCTTTGAGAACTAATCCTTCCTTTTTGCCAAAAGTGATCTCTGAAATGTCCATTAATCAAACCATTGAATTGCCAGTTTTCTTTCCCAATCATTCAAACAGAGGAGAGTATTGCCTACATACCTAGATATTCACAGGCAAATCCATTTTTACTTAAACAGGACTAGGTCCTCTCTTAAATCTGACCAGTTATTTTTGGCCTATTCTGGACCTAGATTAGGATCTGCTGTTGCTAAGGTCACATTAGCTAGATGGTTGAAAGACTGTGTGAGCTTCATTTATACACAACGTAATATTCCGTTGCCTACTACCATGAAGGCTCATTCAACAAGGTCAGTGGCAACTTCTGCTGCCTTCCATGCCAGAGCTTCTTTACATGACATCTGTGCAGCTGCAACTTGGGCTACAACTCATATCTTCATCAACCATTACAAATTGGATTTGGCCTCCAGGGGAAGAGCATCTTTTGGTTATATGGTGCTCAGGAATGTCCTTCCATGAGAGCCTCCAAGGAATAGAGGTAGCTGGGTACTCTGTCCCATATGTAAGGAATGAACGAGGATTAACAATATCAGATAAAGAAGTTATGTCTTACCATAATGTTCCATCTGTATTGTTGATCCTTGTTCAGTCATTACGACCCTCCCTCCTTCCCCCTCCTGTGGCTTCTAGTGGATCTCACCATCCAGTTCTCTTAGGTCATTTGACCAGAGGTAGCCTCTACCTTCTTTTGACTTGCAAACTCAATCTGAGGTAACAGGGAGAGGGGGATTATGGGTAAGAGTTTAGCTTGAGAGTTTGTAGCTGACGCAAGCGTGGAAAATGGCCGGCTCGGTTCCGAGGTCGGAACCGATACCCATACGTAATGACTGAACGAGGATCAACAATACAGCTGGAATGTTATGGTAAGACATAACTTCTTTTTCTTTGTTCTCCATTTCCTGCAGGCATTCTATAGAAGGTTCCAGAGCATCTCCCTGTGTCACATTCTCTTCAGTTTTATCCTGTGCCATCCATTGCTCTTTCATATGGGAGATCACTGGCCTATCACTCCTCAGCATTGACTGCCATGGTTTCCTGTTCCTTTTCTTGCTGTGCAGCTTCAACTGAATGTTTGTACTGGTCTTCTGTGAAAGACTCCAAAGTATCTTCATATGGCAACTGATCATATGTTTCCTGCTCCACTGGTTTCTCCTTAATTTGGGGATCCATTGCTCTGTCCTGCTGTGATGCTACACTAAAGTCTTCACTTTGCAGGTAATTCATAACCTCTGTTTCTATTTCTTTAACATATACATTAGTAATCCTATTTTCTGCTTTTTTTCTTTGTTTTCTTATTTTTTGTATTGTAACATTTTCCATGTCTGGATGCCTTTGTCTGTATTTATCTTCACATCTTTGGTGCTGCTCTTTTTATATTGGCTAGTTTTGCTTTCTCCTTTGCATAAATATTGCACCATATTAAATCTCTCTTTCTTTCTCATGTCCATATTTCTTCTTCAGATGTCTCCTGCTCCTCCTGTTTCTCCTTACTTTGGGGAAATCATTGTTTCATTATGCTGTGATGTAATCTGTGTTAGACTTTACATAGTAAATCCTTCACTTCACAGGTGTTCCATAACTTCATCTTCTATTTTTTAACTTCTACTTTACTAATCTTCTGTTCTATGTTCCCTCTTTGTGATCTTACTTTTTTATTGTGAATTTTTCCATATCTGGATGCCACTGCTTGTATTCCTTCTCATTTGCATACATATTGCACCATATCAGATCTCTTCTTCTTTCCCATGTCCATGTTTCTTTTTATATCTTTCAAAACTCTCCAGATTTTGTTCTTTAAATTTCCACACCGCCTCAGTAGCTTCTTTTTCCAAATGGTCCAAGGTTTCTTGGTGTATATAATGTTTTTCATAAATCTATTGTATTAATGAAGACAATTTTTTATTTGAAGCTTCTGACAGTTTTTCTTGTGGAAGTATTTTTCTTTCCTCTAATTTCTCTCTTAGTCTTTTTGTATATCTTCTGTCTGGAAATTCTGGCTTCTTGCATAATAGTAACAATACATAATTTCTTTCTTATCTTCAACAGTCCACTCTATCATTTTTATGGCTCTTTTTTGGGCCTATCAGTTTCTGTGATTTTCTGCGGATTATTATTTTCTTCTGCAACAGAGGGGCCATCCTAAATAGCTTGAAACATGACCTGTCAGTCCCAGTAGAATCTCTGTTTCAACCATATCCTCCAGATGGGCTTCATCAATAGGGAATGGAAGAATGCAACTGTAATCCCTCTTCAGAAAGGTATACCCAGGGAACTACAGACCCATTACTTTAATATGTCTTATATGCAAGGCCAGAGAAAGAATTATTGTGAACCTGATAAATAAAGACATAGGAAATATTCAAACAGTAGACAAATCCCAGGTTGGTTTAATCAGGGACAGATCATGCCTAATAAATTTGGTGGACTTCTTTGAAGAAGTTCATTAGAGCCATGGACAAAGGCAAAGCGGTACACACTTGACAAAGGCATTTGACACAATACCTTATTGGGGTGTTATAGACAAACTCACAAATTTGGCATAAATCCTTGTGTCACCCAATGGATAACCAAATGGTTCACAGATAGGGCACATGAAGTTAAGGGAGGGAATCCACCTTGACCAAGAGGCCTGTTAATAGTGGTGTCTGATAGGACTAGGTACTGAGACTTCTCCTGTTTGGAATATACTCTCTGAAGTCAAGAAAAATGTATAGGGCCTTTGGCTGACCAAATTATGTGATGACTGAAAGCTGGACGCAGTCAATGAATCCCCCAAAGATGTAGATATCCTCCAAGAAGGTGTGGCACATACAAATAACTGGTGCCAGAACCATAGCCTAAATTTCAGGGAAAAAATATATAATTATACCCTTTGGGAAAACAACCACCCCTGCAAATAACAACATTAATAACATTCCCCAAAGACAAGACCCAGCAGTAAGAGACATGGGAGCTCAGACTAACACTAGCCTGATCTTTGATCACCATGTGTCAATGGTAATAAGAAAATCTTTATACATGGTGCAACTTATAAGTAAGGGCATGGTATCCAGATCTAAGTAGATTATAGTCCCACTATACTCAGCCCTCATTAGACAATAATTGAGTGCATTGCACCCTTTGGTGTGTACCTAACCAGGCATTTGCAACAGCTGGAGTGGCCACAGAGGTGCCTAACTAAAAGAATACAGGGTGTCAATGATATGTCCTATGCAATCCACCTCAAAGCTCTGTCCCTGTACTCAGTCCCCTACAGACTACTGAGGGGTGATCTATGCCTAACCTACAAGGTCTCCTCTGATCCAGCCCTGATTAATCTGCTACACATTCACAAAACAAACAGCACTAGAATTACCTGATCTAAGGATCTAAACCTATGTCTGTGACATAAACAAATCATATTGGAGGGACAGGTGGGTGTCTAAGAGATTACCCCTTCTCTAAAACAGACTCCCCACTCATGTGAAACAGAACTGTTCCCTAAGTCTATTCAAACATAATTTGGGCCAATGGATGGGCAATCACAAATTCACCCCGACTTGTCACCTATACCCTTATGGACAGGGGCAGTATGCAGATGCCCTAGGGCACAGGGATATACCAAAACCATTTTAGCCCGTGGTAATTGATTATTTGGAAAATCAGGGCATAGTGGCTAGGCTTAAAATGGATCTAGGGCAGGTAGCCTAGTAGCCTCCTATGATCATGTGATCCTAAGATCTTATGAGAAGATATGCTTGGGTACATATCCCAAAGTTTGCTGATGAGGTAAAGTCTGAAATCTTGGAATCAACTTTAGAAAATGAGGCATTGTTTAGCCTTTTTCTGGTAAACAAAATGTAAAAAATGAATGGATGGAGGGTAACAAAAAAAAAAGTTTTTTTCAGACAAAAAGGACATACCAACAGTACAGAACGACTATGCCAAAATTCCTTAACTCCCTCACTTCCTAGTCAATATCTCTACATGTCTGTGCCAAAAACTGACCCTCAACATTCTGTTTGGCAGATTACACGAGAAAAAAAAAAACATGAACCCAACATTTGCATTCCATGGTGTCTCAAAGTCCAATTTGGGGGCTTTATAAAAAGGGAACTACATTGATGGAGACAACATATTTAACTAAACACAGGTCTCCCCTTCTCTCCTCAGACCTTTGTCTCCACAGATGCATTGGATTTTGCTTAGAGAGGAGTTTCCAGAGGTGTGAAGATGCATGGTCTGTGGAACCGTTCAGACGGACCAAATCACATCAGCTGAAAAAAGATGTTGACTGTGATTCATACCTTGAGATCTCTCCATCACTTTTGGTCCACAGGGCCTCATCCAATGTCAATAAATTACAGCTGATTGCCTGAATGATTAATTTTAGGCACTCATTTCAAGAGGAAGTGTAGCAGGGACTAAAAGAAGCAATAAAGCCTGTTAGTAGAAAATCCTGTGTTGGTAAGTGCAAGTGATTTTCTAGTTGAAGCCTAACCAATAACTGTGGGCCCATCAGGGATTTTATACCATTAGTGCTCAAGTATTTGTCTGACTTACTTGCCTCTAGTCTTGTTTATTCCCATATAAAGATATACCTTGTGGCCTTTGAACCATGTCTGCCCATGGATCTTCCTTTTTCTTCTCTGTTGTAAAAAAGTTTCTGAAAGGAGTTACACCTGAAACTTCCTCGTAAACAGGTTACTCCTCTCTGGGATCTCAACAATGTGCCAGAGAAATTGACTATGTTCCTTTTGAACTTGCCCATCAAGCTGACTTAAGGTTCCTAATTTGGAAAACTGTACTCATCATTGCTCTGATATCTACAAGAAGATCTTATGAGTTGTAAGATCTCATGTGGGTGACCCTATGTGATTTTTCATAGGGAAAGAGTATCTTTAAGAGCAAACCTCTCGTTCATGCCCAGTGTGGTTTCAAAGTTTACTTTGAATCAAGCCATTAATCTTCCAGTTTTCCACCTAGAAGCTAAAAACCTTAGAGAACAGATTCATCATACTCTGGATCTGCATAGGGAGCTCAGATGCTATCTTGACAGATCTAGGCCTTATAGAAAAGCTGATCGGCTATTTATTTTTTATCAAGGGGCAAAAAAGGGACATCCTGGGTCTAAACAGGCAATTTCCTGTTTTTAAATTTTTTAATTCCACCATGGTAAATCTAGTGCAGGAAGTATTAAGGCAGATCCTAATAGAGACTTGTCTTCTTCAATGGCAGTCCGGAAAGGGGTGGACACTAGAAGGATTCTAGAGATAGCTACATGGCCCTTTGTACACACGTTTATAAAGATTTACACACTGGATTCCTTTTCCAGGTCTAAGTCGAAACTTTGCTAGGACCATTCTCCAGTGACTCTAGGATCCATATCTGTCCTCCTGCCAGAATGGATAGGCTTTGGTATTCAGTCTATATACTCTAAGGGCTACTGCTGCAGTAGGAATGATAAACATAATACAGTTGTGTAAGCTACACTTATCCATAATAATAGATGCTCGAATTCCTCACTGCTGCAGTAGGAATGATAAACATAATACAGTTGTGTAAGCTACACTTATCCATAATAACAGATGCTCGAATTCCTCACTGCTGCAGTAGGAATGATAAACATAATACAGTTGTGTAAGCTACACTTATCCATAATAACAGATACTCGAATTCCTCACTGCTGCAGTAGGAATGATAAACACAATACAGTTGTGTAAGCTACACTTATCCATAATAACAGATGCTCGAATTCCTCACTGCTGCAGTAGGAATGATAAACATAATACAGTTGTGTAAGCTACACTTATCCATAATAACAGATGCTTGAATTCCTCACTGCTGCAGTAGGAATGATAAACATAATAAAGTTGTGTAAGCTACACTTATCCATAATAACAGATGCTCGAATTCCTCACTGCTGCAGTAGGAATGATAAACATAATACAGTTGTGTAAGCTACACTTATCCATAATAATAGATGCTCGCATTCCTCACTGCTGCAGTAGCCACACCCACCCTCCATCCCTCTACTCTTATATGATGTTGTAGCTAGGATTTAAAGTAGTGTTGTATATGATTTCTATGTTATATGTTCTGTTATTTTGCAGGATGTTAGGCTATTTTCTCATTGTATGGAGCAATAAAGTCCTGAAGAAAGCTTCACTCTGAATTCTGATTTCCCTCCAAGGAATTAGCCAATCAGCAGACAGAGTGAAAGAGTTGGGGGCAAAGCTTTTTGAAACTGTCCGATCAACCAATCATTGTTTCTTGGGCAGGAAACAACCCATATAACCGAAGGGCTACTGAAGCAGTGAGGAATGTGAACATCTACTGTTATGGGTAAGTGAAACTTACACAACTATAATTTACTTTCATGGGGTGGATGCTCAATGAGGAATAAGTTGGCATATCATCTTGTCTCTATGGAGTCTCAGCCAAGTTCACCTGCCAATCATTCTTAAGGACAGTGTCTCCCTGCATGTCCCCAACCAACTTACTTTTATACTTATGACAGACAGGAACACATGCCTTGGTGTGCCTATTTAGATGAGAGAAGATTTAATGGCATTAATATTGATGCCATTTGGGCCATAAACCACATTTGAAATTTTGTGTATCGGTAGTACATATCATGCAATTGGCTATAGACTAGATGGATTCTTGGAATTATATATATATATATATATATATATATATATATATATATATATATATATATATATCATAGCATGATGCTCAGAATTCACCATGGTCAGAAAGATACATGCAAGGGAAATATTGATAATAGCAATGTTGGGAAAATTTTCACCTCTGGAGAGGTGATGCACTTTGAGATTTAAAGGCACGGTAGTTATAAAATTAAGGAAGTCCTGTGCAAATATATTATTAGTTGTACATATCTATCAATTTTATAGTTAAGGTTAAGTTACCGATAAGTAATGTGTTAGATTTGATAATTATTTTTTCATTCTAGCTTAAGGATACTTTATACTCAGGAAAGGACATGGAAGGGTGCTTGAAATTAGCAATTATGTGATAGTTGACGTTGGGTTTTGAGTGCTAGTAAGGCATATAGAAGTTGCAGGATAGCATCATGTGAGATTTGACACAAAACAATGGGATTTTAGATAAATATGTATACACCTGAGAGCATTCAGAGGGTCAGAAGGTGTGATATGCAATAAATCCTGGCATAAGGGAGATACTTGGTTTTACCCCAGGTTATCCATATGACAAAAAGCTAGCAGTAGCACTGTACTAGAGTAAAGGATAAAACATTACAAGCATGATGCTGAAAAACTGATGCAAATTTCCAAGATTGTCCGAATGATTGAAAGCCTCTCACAGGCTATAAACAGTTCATAAATTAAGCAAATGTTTGATATTGTTTAAATATGTGTCAAAAGTAGTTTACTAGATGTTTACATTCCATACTAGAAAAAATGAAAACTTTATTGAATGTGGTAATTGGAAGGAATTGCTATAGAAATGCGGAGAAATAATATCTGGAGCATTTTCCTCTTTAAAAAGTCCATATGGTTATCTGTATAGCAGAATATCACAATGTTTGCTTCTGTACTACGTGATCTTGCTGCCTTTGAATGGAAGGCAAAGTGCAATATTTATTATACAGATAATACTCCAACCAGACCTATTGATTTAACAGAGCAGTGCAATACTACAATTTATTCTCATGTAATTATGAGGCACAACAATATTTCTTTCCTGAAGTGTGCTAGAGCTGTAATATATATGCATTTTCAGAGTCTATGGTCTGTTTAGACTGATAAGGTATATTCACATTTTACATATTTACAAAGATTTTTATGTGTACTCGCCACGTGACTGGAGCACATCCAGTAGTACCCATCACCACAAAGCCACAGTACTACACAGATAAAAATATGATAAGGGTTTCTTGTAATATCCTGTTGTAGTTCACATTTTTTTCATTTATTGTTCCAAGTTTTAACAGTAATCAGGGAAGATTTCTATTATGGATGAAGTTATATTCTTTATTAGCCTCTCTTGTAATATCTCTGTACTTGCATGTTTGCACCTATAGACAGTATTGTTTTGCATGGAGCTATTGGGTAGCAATTTATATTCTGGTATCCACAGAGTAATTCTGAATAGACTTTAGTTAGATCATTCAGCACTCAACGCTTATCTTGAGCTTTATGGAAATTGATTTCATGTGTGTCCTAAGTACTAGTATACTTTAATTTGAGCAGTGTGGAGTGGGTGATTTGTCTGGATACATACTCTAAATCATACACCCACCTGTCGCATTGTTCATCTGTCTTCATCAGGAAATGATGCAATACACACATTCTAATAGAACGTTATAGAAAACTTAGCTGAACAATAGAAAACTGATTAAGAATCGCATTAATTTGTTGATTACATTAATGTTGCTGTGACCAGCTATTAGTTTGCATATAACATGCCGTGTCAGTGTTTAACCATAACCATCACTATTACATTGCTAGTGACACAAGACTGAAGGTGATGTATATTTGCATGGCATGCTGCTGATTAGAAATGAATCACTCATGTTCAGCTTAATAACTACACGTCATACTCATGCTTTTAATATTAATTTTGACCACATGAAATGTTTACTCTTTCTAATTAATTTAAAAGGTAAGTATCTCTGACCTCTGCAAATTAAAGGAATCAGCTGTGCAGGAGGTCTAGTGGTTTATATTCTATTTTTGCCTGAATGAAAGCCTATAATGCAATGGTATGAATAAATATGCATTTTATCTGCTCTGCTGTCTTTCTGTTAAAACTCTGTTTTTGTTTAAATTGTCTACAATTATTTCCTTTAATGAAAGTTTTCTAAATCTGTAACCTTATGGGTAAAGTAATGAATGGAAATGAAGTGATTCTTGTAAGTGCTTTTACTATGAAATGCTGAAATCAAAATGTCAAAAGAACAAAAAAGATGCCTGAAAGTAAAAAGGCCAAAAAATCTATTTTATCTGTTTTTTTGCAAGGGGCAAGCCCACCTGCAACCTCCAATATGGTAGGTCCAACCCTCTTCACATTCTCCTAATCTATATATACCAACTCCACAGTCGCAGCAACTTGAAGAAGAGAGAAATCTCACAAAATAAATGAATTATTGCCGGTGCACAATTAGGAACTACAAGGCAATTATTTCCTATGGAAAAAAGTGTTCAGCATAAAGATGTTCATCTTTTTTTATTTATTTTTTGCGGGCTGCTGATGTTCAAACAATTTCACCTTGAACATATGTAGGGAAGCCCTTGTAAGTGGCACATGTTAACATGCATACCACAACTGCTGTTGCTATGGTGTACAGGATCCTGGGTTCAAGTCCTGTAAGGGCTGTTTATGCCTATGAACCTATACAATTGGATGGGAAATAGAAAATTCACCTCTGGGATCACTTCTGTGGCTCTGCTAGACAGCAGCGCAAGAAAATAACTTTCTTGGGTGGCGAAAGCCAGGGTACCTTTTTGGCTAGGCTTATATAGGCCCCAGGGCTGATAGCCTAGTACTTACCTATGAACCTATGGAAATCAGTAATCAGTAAACCTGACAGATTTTTTGCTTTACCCTATAAGCAGGCAATTACATATAGAAGTTACTAGTTTTAAGTAATATTTGCAGTTGTCACATCTTAGTATAGACCTGACAAGACCGATAACCTTCGATGCTGCCATACATAGTTTCCATTATTTATTTAATATTTATTTATTTATTCTGTTTCACTCACTTTTAAGGCTAGATATGTTAATGCTTTAAAGAAATAAACCAATAAATATAAAGACTTTAGCAGACATTCATAAAGGTATCTTGACATGTACATCTTTGTGTACATGTTGCAGTAAACGTTTTGTATTTAGCTGCAGCCCTAACATGGTGCTGCATGGTGCTGTAGCAGCTGGCTTAATGTCTGAGCTAAATGCTAATGAGATAGTCCAGGGCACAGACATATGCTAATGAGTAATCTGCTCTCTCCCCTAGCACTGCCTCCAGGAAGACTGTTTACTAAGCACTTCAAGAAATCCCTTGGTCATGTAGATCAATCAGCATGGCCAATCTCACCATGCCATAGTACTGAACCCTGCCAAAAGTCCATGTTCAACTATTCAACACAAACATATTCTGGAACTGGAGAGTTGGAGGAGCCATTAAATGCCATAACAGCACTGACTTCAGTAGGAGAATTGTAGGTTGGAGGGAAACACTAGACACCAGGGACAATTCTATATTTAAATACCATAATGGCACCAATTTCAGTATCATGATCAGGGAGGGATGAAACACTACACACCAGGAATTACTCTACATTTAAGTGTCAAAATAGCACTGTCTTCAGTACATAGATTGAGGGATGGGGAAAACACTAGACACCGGGGATTCTACAATGCTGCCATAATGGCACTTACAGCAGTATAGGGATTGAGTGTGGTGGGAAACACTAGCTACAATGAAACTACAATGGTAATGCAACAGCACAATAAACCATTATGGAGATTGGGGTTAGGGGGATGTACCAGCCATGAGGAAGTACTCTAATGGCACTTCAACTAGTACACAGTTGGGGGAAGAAAACACTAGACAGTAGAAGGGAGATAATTCAGGGACAGGTAGGGGAACTGTGGAATGTGTGTGTGTGCATGTGTGCCTGTGTTTGAATGTGTTTTCATGTGTTTGGGAGTGTTACTTGGGGGATGCCAATGCCTACATAACCAGCAGTCAACTAACATGCCATGCAGATCAACAATGTTCTGAATGTCATAGTAGTAACTGTGATTCAGATGAGATCTTTCCTCATTGTGGCTAAGTTGTCTCTGAATAATACCACATCATGGGAGCAGGGCCTTTCTAGCGATAGCTGTATGGTTCATTCTAGGCCTTTTAATGAATTCCCAGGTTTAACTTACAGCAATTTTATAGGTTCATAGTTAGTTACTAGACTTTCAGTCTGGGGGACCATTAAGGAGCTTAACCCAAATTCCAACTTACCCCCAAACATTGCCTGGTTGACTGACATGCACGGAGTCACACAGTAGACAAAGGAGGACTAAGGAAATTAAACCTTTTGCATCATGGGAACTACAGCTCACAGCTGTGGTGGTGGAAATACACAGGTCATGAGAGCCGAGCCTACATGTGCAGGTGTACATCCTCATGTATTTCCATCCTATCTCCCCCTT
The DNA here is from genome assembly GCF_019279795.1 of Protopterus annectens. Lineage (NCBI taxonomy): Eukaryota > Metazoa > Chordata > Ceratodontiformes > Protopteridae > Protopterus > Protopterus annectens. The sequence goes on from NC_056744.1 coordinate 1,419,682,801, forward strand.
TATGTTGGGATTATTCTTAGTTCTACCTTGTAAGCAGTAGTGTATTGATTGGTTTGTAATGGTGTAGCGATCACATGATTTTATATAATGGTGGTGGAAAAGAACCTATTTAGTTCTGATGCAGTCCCAAATGTAAAGCATGAAAGTGCTTAGCTTTTGGATTAATAAACTAGTTTATAGAGTTGTGATAACAACAGAGAACAGCAAGAGAAAATATACCACAAAGTGCAGGAACTATACCTCTGAATAATGTATCAAAATGTATTTTTATTAATTTATTAATTAATTTATTAATCACCCAGAAGGTCATTGTGCAAAACTCAATGGAAATTGCACTTAGAACAAACAAAGATAGCAGCAAAATGGTCTTTCTCTTGACAAACACAGATAGCAGCAAAATATCTTTCTCTCTTAGCACCTCAGCCAAAACAGCCTTTACAGAGTAAACTGTTGTTGAAACAAGACACCTTATATAACACAATACAAATTCTAAACCAATTAATTAATCAATTATACACTCAATTAATAAAATAAATTTAAAAAGACATATAATCAAATAAAACTCTTCCAATGACAGTCTTTATTTAGCCCTAATGGGTATAATGGATTATATTTTAGTATAAAAATTGGGCGGCCACGGTGGTGCAGCGGTTAGCGTTGCTGCCTCACAGCAAGAGGTTCTCCGGTTTGATCCTCGGCTGGGGTGCTTTCTGTGCGGAGTCTGCATGTCCACTTTGTGGTCGCGTGGGTTTCCTCCGGGTGCTCTGGTTTCCTCCCACATCCCAAAGACATGGTGTAGGTGGATTGGACACTTTAAATTGGCCCTAGGTGTGAGTGCGTGCATGTGTGTGCCTTCTGTGGAAGGTTGGGCGCCAGGCTGGCAACTAGCCACTTAAAACTCCACTGCCAATCATGAGCGGACAGTTGATCCGCTGTGGCGACCCCTAACCGGGAAAGGCCAGAAGAAGAAGATTTTAGTATAAAAATTTATTCTTTTTTTCTAAGTAAATATTTTATTCTCGCTGCACTCAAATACTTTGCATCTATTTGTTCTAAAACTGTAACTTGTAAGCAACTAAAATTTCCTTAATGTCTCTTATTAAAGTGCTCTGTTACTGGGCTTATAAATGTATTATTCCTAATATCTCTTATATGTTCCTTGATTCTCTCACCCAGGCTTCTTTTGCTTTCCCCTATATAAAAATGATTGCAGGGGCACTTAATAGCATACACAATACCTATACTTTTACAGTTGAAACACCCTTTTGTATCAATTTTTTTCCATTTATATTATCAAATGTTTTTACCACATTTATTTATTTTATTTATTTTACATTTGTTGACCGGGCTAGTCTAACTGGATATATGTCCATTTTCAGTAGAGCCCCGGGGAGACAAGCTTCATGATAAACAAATAAAACAATAGCAAATAACATATAACTACATCAGTCGTATATACAACAGACATTTCTGGTTAACACAGAAATATTCAGTGAGGACAGAAATCTTAACAGTGTAAAATGCAGGTGCAATACAACATACAGGTACGATACATAATAAAAAAGAGGCAGTTTAATCTATGTTGTTGTGTCTTTCAGCTTTTTTTTTCAGCCGGTTAGGGGTCGCCACAGCAGAATGCCGGTCGGCTATTGATTGGCAGTAGATTTTTACATGCCGAGTTGCCAGCTCTGACGCAAAACCTTCAACAAAGGTACGCCCATTCACGCATGTCTCCACACAGAAAACGCTCTAGCTGAGAATCGAACAGGACAACGTCATACTAATGTATAATTATATTAATTTTCCCAACAATAAGTATCCACAAGGATGGAAATAATGAAATGTAGAGGGAAATGGTAATTGTTGTTAATAAGAATGATAGAACAGTTAATGAAAAGTATAGAGTAGGCAGAGCATATTTTGGATAGAATAGATAACTAGTCAGGTTTAGTACAGGGGCATAACCAGTGTGTTTTGAAGAAAAGTTTCAGTCTGTTTTTGAAAAGTGATATAGAGGAAAGTGATGAAAGTTCACTGGGAAGAAGGTTCCAGGATTTTCTGACAGTATTAGAGAAGAGAGAATCCCCTGTTGTTAGATTTAGATGTGTTTACTAGAAGTTTCTGAGATAAACGTAAGGACTTCAGATTATTATAGGGGGTAATGAGGGTAGATAGGAGTATTGGAAGGTTGATAAAGAGTCTTATGGGCAATGGTTAGTTGGTGGTATTTAAGCAGATTCTGTAGTTCCAGCTATTCTAGCTGCTTTAAATTAAAGCAATGGTGGGTTCTAAATGTGTTGCCTGTAGCAACTATGGCTATGTTATTGTAGGAGATTTCCATTTTGTTGAGGTTATTCTTAGATAGATTAGTGAAAATGGATAAGGCATAGAGGAGTGTAATGATTAGCTGAGTGTGTGCAATAGTTGTTCTGTCTGTAGGTGAAAGGAAGGGTTTAATCCTGTAGAGAAAGCCAAGTTTTTTGTTGACAGTTTTTATAGTATTGTTGATGTGGATGTCAAAGTTAAGGTTGTTGTCAATGGTGATACCAAGTAGTTTGGTAGTTGGGGCTGGTGATATAATGGTACCATTAGTGGATCTAACTGAAAAATCTATGGGAGAGGACTTATGAGTAGGATTGAAGAGGAGGAGTTTAGTGTTTTGTGGGGGGGGGGTTCAAGAGAAGGCAACGCTGTGTGAACCATTGTTCAACTGTGTTAAATAATTTTTGGGTAAGGGAGTGAAGTTCAGAAGTAGATGTGGCTGAGCATGCAAGCGTGGAGTCATCTGCGTATTGTATGCATGTAGCTTGGGGGGTTGCTAGATGAAGATCATTAATAAATATGGAAAAAAGGAGAGGTCCTAATATGGACCCCTGAGGGACACCAAGGTAAATGGGCAGGTTGGTAGATAGAGTGTTGTGCCAAAGCACAGCCTGTTGTCTTTTATCTAAGTAGGACTGGAACCACCTTATAGAGAGTGCATCTAATGACAGGAATTTGAGGATATTCATGAGAATTTGGTGATTTACCGTATTGAATGCTTTTGGACAGTTTGATAAATAGTGCAGAGAAAAGCATATTAAAGTTTTGGTTTTTGTTAATACAATCAGTAAAGGAAAGTAGAGTAGTGGTAGTGCTGTGGGAAGGTCTGAAACCATGTTGACAGCTGGAAAATAAGTTATTTTGGATTAGGTGGTCTAGCAATTGCCTATGGATGCATTTCTCCATGATCTTTGCCAAAGGAGAAAGAAGGGCTATGGGACGGTAGTTGGAGAATTCAGTGGAGTTTCCACCTTTATGAAGGGGGATAATATGGGAGACTTTCCAGATGCTAGGGATGTGACCTTCACTAATAGTTCTATTGATCAGAATGGAGATGGGGTAAGCAATTGACTTGGCAGATTTCTGTAGATATTCAGCAGGTAGTTGGTCTGCTGAAGGAGAGCATGGTTTCAGTTTTTGGATTAGGGCAAGAATATGGGTTGTTGGGACTGGTTGGAAGAGAAATGGAGGGGGTGGGGTTTTGTTATAGGAAGGTAAAGTGAAGTTATTAGGTGATAGCTGACTGGCTAGTGTTTGGATAGCATCAATGAAAAGGTATTGAAAGCATTTGCAGTATGCATGGGATTTTCCTGGTCTGTGTTTTGTAGGTTTGGTGTAATGGATTGACCTGGATGTAGTAATTGGATAATGCTTGCCCAGAATTTTTGTGGGTTATTATGGCTAGCCTGTTGAAATTGTAGGTAGTCATTTCTTTTATCAGACAGTACAGCTTTCTTAGTGTCATTTCTTAGCTGTCTGAAATTTTGTTGGTCTACAGGGTTTTTAGTCATTCTTCATTTGGCCCAGTACTTATTTCCGAGATGGATTTTATGTTTTGTTTGTTTTGAAAGCCATGGGGTGGATTTGGTCTTGATTCTAATCAAACGGGTTGGTGCATGGTGGTTGAGAATGGCTAGGATGCTAGAATTAAAGTATTTAACAGCTTCTTCCAAAGGGAGGTATCTTAAGGGAAACCAGTTGCATGCTCTTAGTTCCCTTTGGAAGAGATCAGAGTTAAAGTTCTTCTTGGATCTGATATTCCTGATAGTGGTTGGAACGGGAGCATTGGTTTTATGCCTGATGATGTAGGTAAGTGAGTAGGCACTTATGTAATCAGGGAGGGTTCCAGATTCATATATTTGAGGATGGTTATTTATGAAAATCCAGTCTAATGTGCTTACTTTCTTGTTAGGTTTGTTTATCCTGGTGGGGGAGGCAATGGTTTGAGAAAAAAACATATAGGTTAATGTGGGTGGTAGGGTGGCTGCTACTACAGCAATTCCAATCAATGTTTATATTACCTAGGATTATGGTTTCTTGGGGCAGGTGTTGAAATAGACAGCAAAGGATATTTTCTATGGTGGCATTGTTATTACCAGGTGGTAGATAGATACAGATAATATAGATTGATTTGGCATTAAGTTGAAGTTTGGAGATGAGAATTTCTGCATTGGAATTTAGAGGTGGTTTACAGTCATATGTGGTTAACTGTAACCCTGATTTAAATATAATAGCAACCACCCGCCCTTCTTGGCTACACGGTCGAGTCTCAGGATATTATATCCAGGTAGGATGATTTCATTGTATTTGGTTACAGGTTTTAGCCATGTTTCTGTTAAACAGAGAATGTCAGAGGAGTAGACTTCTAAGAGACCATGGAGTTGAGCAACTTTATTGTTAATGCTGCGTACATTGAGATGAGCTAAAAGGAGTGAGTTAGATGGTTTAGTGAAGGAATAAATAGTGGATTGGTTGGGGTTATGGAGAGCGATAGGAGGTGTTGTTGGGCCTGGGTTTGGGTGAATGTCTCCATCTTTTAATGAGAAGAGTTGTCTTAGATAGCTTGGATTTGGGAGTCTGCTGTTTAGGAGTAGAGAATTCCTGATATTGAGATTGTTATATCTAATGTGGAGTATTCTATGATATTTTGCTAGTAGATAGCTGGGTGTCATTGTTATGTTAGCATGGTTATAGAGGATTGGTAGGGAAGGAAGAGTTGGTTAGCTTATTTGGGTAGAGAAGGTGCGGACATAATGGGTGTTCATAGGAGGTGAGTAAGTAGGCAAAAGTGAAAGGTGGTAGCAGTATAAGTATGAGTAATAGCTGGAAATGTGCTGGGGTGGGTAGTTTATACATTTGATTGGATTAGTTATTAGGTGCCTTGTTGTAGGTATGGAAGTATACAGGGTGTGGATGGGAGGAGGAAAATGGTGTGGTAGGACAGAAGGGGAGTGGTTAGAGAAGGATGGAGTGGGAGAAGATGGCCAATGGTAAAGTTCCCTGAGATTAATGGGAAGAGGAAGGGGTGTGACTAGTTAGTATAAGAGTAGGGCCCCTGGGGGTGGGTGGAAATTGGGAGTAGGTTAGGGTAGCGGATTGAGCCTGCAGGGTGAACAGAGCGGGTAGAGACAGGTAAAGAAGCAGCTAGAGAAGAAACAATCAGCAGTACTGGCTACAGAAGGAAAGTTGGATAAGTCAGAAGTGGGTAAAAAACAGTGATAATTGAGCCTAGAAAAGGTAGTTGTAGACAGTAGTAGTAAAGGGTGACGTGAGAGGAAATAATAGCAGGTCTGGGACTACAGAAATATCAAGGTAAGTAATTGAGAATAACAGAGGATAAGCAGGAGATGAGGCTATGGTAAGGGTTCCACCTAGTGGACAGGTCTTATATTGCAGGCAGATATGAGAGGGAGTTAGCTGCCTTAAAACTGGGGAGGAGTGAGTGCTAGGAAAGGGGGTTACTGTGGAGGATAGGGGGGAGTGGGGTTAAGGTACAAAAAGAGAGTGGTTAGAGGCTGCTGGCTGTCCTGGCTCAGAACGTGCTTTAACACCTGTAGGAATGGTACAATGGTAGAAAGTATTACTGGCAGGAATTAGTCAACAAACATACTTTTCTTGTTTCCTTGAGAGAGGGCGCAGGGAATTAAGGCTGTGAGGTGAAACCACTGGTATTTGGAGAGGTCCTTAGGTTCCTAGAGACTAGTGCTGGAAGCACAAGAAGAGCAGGGTAACTTAAGGGAGCAAGAGAGACAAAGTAGTGGAGATAAACAAGAGTTAGCACATGGCAAGGTAAGTGTGGTCAAGTTACACAAAACATTCACAATGACAATATGTAAAGGTAGTAAATATACATTTCCATATTCTTGGTAGCAGCAATAGAAAGCACTTTTTAAACAAGAGTTCTGTACCCCTAAGCAGTTGCAGTAAAAATAAAGTTAGCAATAAATATTCTCTCCTACTTGGCAGCAACACTAGAAAACACCTTTAAAACAAGTTCTGTAAATCTATGCTGTAACAGGACACTATGTGTAGGCTCAGTAGGACCGAAGCTCCAAAAGTGGTGGTGTTTCCATATTCAGAAAGGATGCGCACACCTCCAGACTGGTAGCCCAACATAACACATCAGAGATACTACAGGTGCAGCTAACATTGGGTAAGACAGCGATTCAGGTCGTAGCCTGCTATAGGTCCCCAACCATGACCCAAGCCGCACACTCCATGTTCCTAAGCACTCTGGAGAATATTAGGGTCCAACCTAACACTCTCTTACTAGGTGACTCCAACTACCCACTGGCAAAACTACTCATGTACCAATACACTTGCCCAACGTTTCCTGGAGTTCATTAATTCCAATGCCCTGGACGAGCTCTTTCTTACCCCCACTATAGGAAGCAACATCCTTGACCTGGTCATTACTAAATGGCCGACCATTGTTCTACACCAATAGTCAGCTCCTCCCTGGTTGGATCCGACCACAAACTAATCACCTTGGAAATCTACATCCCCCCCGGCAAAGGTTACCACCATGAAAAACTTCTCCAAAGCTAACTTTGGGCTCCTAAAATCAGAGGTTGCAAACTTTACAGCACCCATGCAAATGGAGACTAGTTGTATGACTACTGAATCATACACCAGTGCACTGTACGAACATGTACACAAATGCATGGATCTCGCCATACCCAATAGAACCAAGACACTCTCCTCCAAAAAACGGAAGCCAATCTGGTGGTCCCCTGCCATAAACAAACTCTACAATGGAAGGAGGAAACTGATGCAGAATAAGGTGAAGTCCCAAGACTGGAAAGATCCCTTACCAGCCTCAACAAAAAGTTGAGATCCCTCATCAAATCCTCTAAAGCTAGCTTTGAAAACAGAATTGCAGCAGATAGCAAAGACAACCACAAGGCCTTCTATAGTTATGTAAAGAATCTCCATGGCAATACCCAGATTTGCTCTGAGCTACTGCACAGTGGTACCTCCTGTACCGAGCCAACAGATATTGCCAGTATACTGGCTGACAGATTCAGTGCCAACTTTACCCCACTCCCCCCAAAGGACCAATCTCAATACCAGTAGATTTTCAGGCACCTAGTATTACTGCTGCACAGGTTAAAACAGCACTGTCCAAGGCCAAGAATACAGCTTCTATGGGACCTGACAATATCCCTGGCTGTGTTCTACATGAACTACAAAGTGAGCTGGCACCTCATGTGTGTGCCCTGTTCAATCACAGCCTCACCGCAGGCTTTGTCCCTACTAAATGGCGCACTGCTAAAGTCTTCCCTCTCCACAAAGGAGGAGTGACTACAGACCCTGGGAACTGTTGCCCCATTAGCCTGATGATCCTGATATGCAAAGCTATGGAATGCATCATCATGGACCTAATAAACAAGGATATAGGGAATCTCCAAACTTTGGATCCCACACAGTTTGGTTTTGTGAAGTCTAGATCATGCCTGCTCAACATGGTTGACTTCTTTGAGTTAGTCACCACAGCTGTGGATGAAGGCAAGGTGGTTCCTACAGCGTACCTTGATCTGGCCAAGGCTTTTGATACCATTCCCCACTCAGGAATCACAGAAAAACTTACTAAGCTAGGCATCAACCCCTATATCACTAGGTGGGTTGCAAACTGGCTCACAGATAGAACCCACAGTGTTAAAGTAGCTGACTCCAAGTCAAATTGCCAACTAGTCACAAGTGGAGTCCCACAGAGTTTAGTCCTGGGTCCTCTTCTGTTTGGTATCTACTTCTCTGAAGTCCAGGTCAACATGAAGGGACTCTGGCTGACAAAGTTTGCACACAATTGCAAGTTGGGAGCTATTATTAACTCCACAAGTGATGTTGACATCCTACAGAATGGCCTCACTGAAACCAATGACTGGTGTCAGAACCATGGCCTTAAGTTCAATGCCAAAAAATGTGTTATCATCCCCTTTGGGAAAAACCCAATTCCCTTGAATTGCCACATCGATGGTAGTCCACTGAACACAGAAGGCGTTATAAGAGATCTGGGAACACAGGTTGACAGCAACCTCTCTTTTGATCACTACATTGCCACTGTGGTCAGAAAGTCCTTCTTTGTGGCGCATCTCATTACTAGGGGTTTTGCATCCAGGAAGAAAGAGGTCATTGTCTCCCTCTACTCTGACCTCATTATGCCAGTCATCAAGTACAATGCCCCATTTGGCATGTGCCTCACTAGACACCTGCAATAACCGGAGAGGTCACAAAAGTACCTCACAAAGATTATCCTAGCCTTTAAACACTTGTCCTATATGGACAGACTCAAAAACCTCCAATTATTCTCTCTCATATCACCTACTTAGAGGCTATCTCTGCTTGACTTACAAAGCCATGTTTGACCCAGCTCTCTTAGAAATGCTACATCTAAAGAAATCCCAATCCCTCCACACCACATGCTCCAGAGACCTCAACCTCATTACCAGAATTAACAGAACATGCCTGGAGGAACAGGTTCATAACCCAGAGAGTGTCCATGCTATGGAACAGACTTCCCATACATGTCCAGCAGAGCACCTCGCTGACCCTCTTCAAGTGAAATCTTGATGAGCGGATGAGAAACAGAAAATTCACCCTGGGAATAACTCCAGTGGCTCTACTTGACAGAGGCACTAGGATCTAAGGTCGGGTGGCAGTATCCTATAGCTAGGCTTGTAAAGGCCCCAGGGCCATTAGCCTAGTACACACCTATGAACCTATAAACCTATGTATTGGAGTAAGTGTTTTTTTCTGAAATAAATGACTCAAATCTCCTCAACTCCTCATTTTTGTAATCTTAACATCCAAATAAGCAATTTCTACTCCTGAAAAATTCATAGTAAATTTAAGAACAAGTTAGTGGTGCCATTAATGTGCTGGAGTGCCTTCTGTGTAGAGTCTGCATGTACTCCCTGTGGTCACTTGGTTTTCCTCCAGGTGCTCTGGTTTCCTCCCACATCCCAAAGACATGCTGTAGATGGACTGGACACTCTAAATTGGCCCTAGGCATAAGTGCATGCATGGGTGTGCCTTCTGTGGAAGGTTGGGCACCAGGCTGGCAACTTGAAACCGTAAAACTCTACTGCCAATCATGAGTGGACAGGTGATCTGCTGTGGCGACCCCTAACCGGGAAAAGCCAAAAGAGGAAGAAGAAGAAGTGGTGCCATTAATGTAAGTGAATAATTTCATCAGTCTAGCATCAGTATCATTCCAAAAATGTATAATATCAACTGAAAAACTTCCACAAAAGACTCAAGATCCCCTATAGGGGGAATTCAAAACATATTGTTGTTACCAATAGGCCACCACCAGATTGGCAAAGACAGGGATGCATGCTGAGTCCACAGCCACCCTTGGCTTTTTTTTTTCTGAAAATATTTTATTGAAGAATTTTTGTTTTTAAAAGAAAGGAAAAAACATAATAACACGATCTAATAAAATTTGACATTAATATAATATATAAGTTAGCTAATTCTTATAATTAGAAGAAAAAACTAGAATATAAATATTTACAATATATATAGTAAGCCTGAGATCAGGATTATAAAAAATGTATCAAGAAAAAAAATTGAGAAGTAGATATTTAACTAGATGAAGAAAATAAGTCTATGAGAGGCAAATCCTTCAACCAAGGATTGTTCTTTAGTTTCTTGGGATAAAGTCTTCTCTCCTTTGTTGCAGTTTCTTTGATTGCTGTGTCATTTAGAAGAGGGAGAAAGTCTGTTGATTCAGTAGGAGTCTTCCAATTTCTTGTAATGATTTTTCTAGCCACACCAAGTATTGTCCATGTAAGAGATTGCGACATCTGGCTATATCCCATCAGACTGCCAACAATTAAATGACATCCCTTACTATCCTGGACCAGTAACTAAGGAGCTTCGATCCTCACTACTGACTCCAATATGAGACTGTCACTCCAACAGAAGTAATATTTCACAATTTTCTCTGTGTTTTCCATAAAATGGCTATTCCTCTGTTTTTACACTTCTAGGAGGAATATGCTAGATTCAAATACTTAACGTTCCAAAATTGATTACCTGCATCTGAAAAGAAGTATGTCTTTTGAAGATTTCCCTCTTTCTGAAATTATTTAAACCATTAGCATTTAATGATAATAGATTCAAATCCATATTTAGAAAGGAATGATGAGCAAAACAAAAAAATAATTATAGTCTTGAATTTTAATGCATATATGAAAAACAAGATCTCAGGCTGAAAACAAACAATAACAAAAACAGATAACCTATTTCCAAACCAAAAGACCCTACACATTGAATAACAAAGATTTCTAGTCTTCGCTTGAGAAAAATAATTCTCAAGACTAACTCTCAACCGAAAAAGAAAAAAAAAAGAGAAAAGACATATTCTATTGCATCTTAATAGGACTCTGCATTCACTTTGTAATATAACAGGAATCAATTTTAGCTAATAAATTATATATAGTAAAATGTCTAACTAATATCCATAGATATATATATATATATATATATGTGTGTGTGTGTGTGTGTGTGTGTGTGTGTGTGTGTGTATGATATATTGATTTAAAGGTAATATCATGCATGTGTTCCCAGATTTACATGTTATATAATTTCTGTCTAAATAAATATTAATTATTATTTATATCAATATCCACTCTTCTTTTCCTTCAAAAAATAAAATAAAAAATACAGCAACTAGAATGCTATATATGTGAAACACTGTTCAGTGTTTATAAGTGTAGACCTGAAGTGATTTTAACAGTACTAATTGAGTCAATACTAAGATAATGTATCAAAAAAAATCTATAAAAATTATAATATAGTAAATTTCCATCACTCCTTTTTTATATGCTTTAAAGGTACTAAAATGTGTAAAAATATTACATTGGAGTTCAAAATATATTCGCTTTACAAAAGGATGTTGTGTAGGAAAGCACATCAGTAAGATGCATATACTTAATTTTTTATGCAATATAATTAATGTTACAATGTACAAGAATATTAAAATTTATGTACGTGAGCAGTTTAAGACTATGACTAAAACATTACATGGATTTGGTAATTCCATTTCCATGACACCCTTAAAATCAATATAAAAATACTTATTTACATTAGTTTCATTACTTCAGTGAATACTTTAAGGACCCTGATCTGTTTAGATATCATAGGTGTGAAACTTAGTGTTGTTCATATAGTGACCTTGTGTGTGTGTGTGTGTGTGTGTGTGTGTGTGTGTGTGTGTGTGTGTGTGTGTGTGTGTGTATATATATATATATATATATATATATATATATATATATATATATATATATATATATATATATACGTATATATATATATATATATATATATATATATATATATATATATATATATATATATATATATATATATATATATATATATATATATATATATGTATATGTATATGGGTCTATATGACTTGGTCGACAGTTCATATGATCGACTGTTTATTTGGTCGACAGTTCATTTGATCGACAAGCATTTTAGGTTGGGGGCTTTGCCACCACACCCTAATGTGGGGCTGTGCCCCACCCCCCTAACTATATATATCAACTCCAGGGTCACACAACATTGGGGAAGGGGGCAAATGCTTGTCGATCAAATGAACTGTCGACCAAATAAACAGTCGATCATATGAACTGTCGACCAAGTCATATAGACCCATGTATATATATATATATTAATACACACACACACACACACACACACACACACACACACACACACACACATACCGACACACTTTCACATATATTTATGCATACATATAGGGACATTTGTGAACAATTTAATATGCATTGTCACAAGTATCATGAATTGTCAAGTATCCCAACATTCAAAAAATACAACCTGAGCTGCTAAGTCTCGCACATATGTAGACTTTTAAATAATGAAACACTAAAAGGCTGTTAATAGTAAGTACAATGTTTATGAAGTATCACAAAACTCTGTAGTCTTTATGTTCAAAGAGAGCTACAAAAACTATGCTAATATGCCCAGCCTGGCAAACAAATATGAACAGTTTGTATGTCATCTGTACCTCCCCCATAAACCTCATAATTTCATAGATATAAGCATATCTTTGTGTCATTGCAGCATATTTTAATTCTGACTGAAAAACTATGCTCCACCCAATAATAACTTCAGAGGATCATCTAAGCAGGTTTCAAATTGTTCCACCCAAATACATATCAATCAACATCAATTTGGACATAAAAAACAAAATAATTTTAAATATTGTGTTGAAAGCAATTATTTCATGCTTGTTACTCTATACCTTGTTAAGTAAAGTAAAATTATCATTTCTCATTTCAGTGTATAAAAAGGAAAAATGTAGAGAAATTACTGTCAGTTTGGTAATATAAATAGAGTCCTTCCTTACACATTCCTGTTTATATTCATCACATCAGAAAATTCCGCATCATCAATATTCCAACTACTAGTTATAGTAAGAGGACTTTCAACATTGTAAAAACAAAAAAAATGTGGTAAATTTTACTTCAGTAGCACTGCTATATCAACCAAAGATTCAAATTTCAGCAATTTCAAAAAGTAATATCTTTAGGGCAAATGTTACAAATATAAGTGAATATCCACTAAATTTCATCATGTAGTATTGCACAATTAAATCAAAATAAAAAAAATCAGATGTATGTATGTGCTAAAAGGTCATAAGGATCTATTTATTTCTTATGCTTTAAGTATGTGTATAATTCCTATGGTATCTGTTACACAATAGACTGCACAATGTACTATGTTAGAATAAAATTCTAGCAAGATTTGAAGTATCCCCCCAATGATAAAAGTGCATATATATATATATATATATATATATATATATATATATATATATATATATATATATATATATAAATGTTTCTGTTCTTTTGTGTACCATGGCACAATGTCATGTACTCTATCAGAATTTTGCACAGTACAAACACCTACCAGACAAAGAATACACATAAAATAGTATCCCTGTTCCTCGTTCTATGTGTGTGTTGTTCCACATAATTTTGGCATTCCACAGAAGTTATAGGCAGGGGAAAAAGGACAAAACAATAAATGGGAGCAATTATTATAAAATGTCACTTTTGCCGGCCTAAGAATGCATAAGTCCCAATCAAAAAAACAAAAAAGTAAATTTTCCAGCCCTTCATATTTCCTTCAATAGCTACCAAACTTCTGATGTTGAACTAGGGACTTCTACCTATCTCTAGCAAAAACACATTTTCACTGGCTTTAGTATGGTCAGTCCTACAGAAAATACAAATGACTTGTGCAGGGACCTGAATGATATGGAGCATGATGTCATTTGGGAAGGATTTCTCTGGCTTTTCTTGCAAAAAATTCTGCCCCTTATAGTCTTTGGCATGTTCCAATATCCAGCATCAGTGAATCAGGCAAAATAATAAAAACATTTGGAATATAAATAGATATGGAGTTTCTTATTAAATAAGAATGTCTTAGTCCACCTTGACTAATTATTCATAATAAAGACATTGATGGATTTATCTAACCCACGAGTCTAAAAAAACTCCCATCCTCGTATGTTACTAAAGCTAACTTTCATATTGCTATTGTGAAAAAAAAAAGAAGAACAATCTTTCTGTCTTTACTCAGTTTAAAAAAAAAGAAGTGATGTCTTACCATAATGTTCCATCTGTGTTGTAGATCTTTGTTCATTCGTTACTATTAGGACTTTGGTTCCGTCCTCGGAAATGATACGGCCGTTTCCAAGCTCATGCCCATCAAAAACTCTCAGCTAAGACCTACCCATAATCCCCCTCTCCTAGTCACTCCAGATTGAGTTTGCCCGCCCCTATATAATAGATGTAGTAATAGGAAAAGTAGCAGAAGGCTCTGTCTAACCAAATACCCTAACCAGGAGTTCCTAAAGTCCACCAGGAGTCCAAATAGGGGGAAGGAGGGTGGGAAATAATGAATGCACAAAGATCTACAACACAGATAGAACATTATGGTAAGACATAACTTCTTCATCTGATATTGTAAATCTTTGTTCATTAATTACTATTAGGACCGAGTCCCCAGCTACTTGAGTCCTGGGTGGCCCTAAGGAAGGATATTCCTGAGCACCATAGAACCAAAAGATGCTCGTCCCCTGAAGGCCAAATCCAATTTGTAATGAGAGATAAAGGTATGAGGTCTTTCCCAAGTGGCTGCTGTGCAGATATCATCCATAGAGGCTCTGGAATTAAATTCTACAGAAGTAGCCATAGATCTGGTAGAATGAGCCTTCATTCTGGAAGGTAAGGATAGCTTATTCTGTTGGTAGATAAAGGTAATGATGTTTCTAAGCCAGGAGGATAAAGTCACTTTGGAAACAAGTTTACCCAATCTGGGTCCTGCAAAGGCCACAAATAACTTGATCTGTTTCCCTGAAAGATTTAGTCCTGTCCAAATAACAACAAAGCTGTTGATGCACATCAAGGGTGTGCAAAAGGTACTCCCCTCTGTTAGAATGCTGAGGGAAGAAGACTGGCAGGTCAACAGATTGGTTAATGGAAAATCCAGAAATGACCCTGGACAAGAAAGAAGGGTCAGTATGAAGGGACACCCTCTTCATGTGGAAGATCGAGTAAGGTCTCTTGACATTCGAGACCTGCAGCTCAGATACTCTTCTCGCTGAGGTAAGTGCTACTAGAAGTAAGGTTTTCCATGACAAAAATTTTCAATCACATGAATCAAAGGGCTTGAAAGGAGGACCTGTTAGAGATTGAAGCACCAAAGTCAAGTCCCAGGGTTCTAAGGAAGGCTTGACCAGAGGTTTAACATGTAATGCTCCTTTTAAAAATGTCTTGCATTGGCGGTGTGACATAATTGAAGAATTATCAAGTCCATTATGAAAATTGACGATAGCTGCTAAATGTACAGTGATTGTCGATGCTGAGGTTCCTGCATATAAAAGAGTAGTCAGTTATTGTAGGATCTTTTGAATAGGCATAGAGAAAGGGTTTAAGTTCTGATCTTTGGCCCAAATAGAGAACCTAGTCCATTTACTAGAATAAACTTTCCTGGTAGAAGGTTTGTCTGAAGCCAGAAGAATTTCACGAACAGGAGATGGGATGTCAGGCAGCCTGGCAATCATTGGAAGTGGAGAAATCAACCTGCGAGCTTGAGACTGTGGAGGTTTGGATGAATCAGTCCCTGAGGATGAGATAACAGGTCTTGGGAATGATCCAGGATCTATGGGCTGTGAATCAAATGAGGCCACAGAAACAGGAACCAGACTTGATGGGGCCAGTAGGGGGCAATGAGGATCACTTTGCTTCTCAACCTCTGAGCTTTCTGGGGAAATTTTGAATAAGGGGAAATGGGGGAAAGGCATACAGAAGACCTGGGGGCCAATCGTGCATTAGAGGATCTCTCAGGGGTTCCCCCTGAGGGAGGATCAGGGCAAAGTAGCTTCTGCATTTGTAGTTTAGAGGGGAAGCACACAGATCACAGCAAGGCTTGCCCCAGCATTGGAAGATCTGATCCGCTGTTACAGGGTTGAGGGATCACTCATGAGGCATCAGGATGTTCCTGCTCAGATTGTCTGCAATAAGGCTGGAGCTCCCAGGAATGTGCATTGCTATAAGAAAGTGGTTGGAAGGTCTTGCCCAGTGCCAAATCCTCATGGCTTCCCGACACGGGGGGGGGGGGGGGGTAAGACCTGGTTCCACCTTGCTTGTTGATATACCAGATGACTGACATGTTGTCTGACTGAATTGCAATGGTTCCAGAGGGTAGGGATGCATGCAATGCTTGCAATGCTAAGAGAACTGCCCTCAGTTCCAGGACATTTATGTGCAAATTGGCCTCCATGGGGGACCAGGTGCCTTGGACCATCTTTCCCTGGAAATGCCCCCCCCCCACCCTAACAGGGAAGCGTCCGTGGTCACCATGCCCTTGGGTTGGGGAAGACAGAATGGTCGACACCAAAGATTCGTTGTGGCTTCATCCACCATAGCATTTCTTCCTTGCAACGGTTTGTAAGAAGTATCATGTGGTTGAGTGGGTGAGTTAGAAAGAACCATTGTGTGAAAAAGAGCCACTGCAGGATTCTCATATGCAGCCTCGCCAGTGGTACTAACATAATGGCAGCCGCCATGGAGCCTAAGAGTTGCAGTACAAGACGCGCTGGTACATAGGTCTGAGGAAGAAGGTCTTGGATTTGGTTTCTTATTTTCAAAAGCCTGTGAGGGGGTAGAGAAGCTTGACAGGATGTTGTGTCGAAGACCGCTCCAATAAATTCCAGTGTCTTCATTGGGGACATTTGAGATTTGTCATTGCTGATTGTAATCCCCAAGCGGAGAGTGAGACCTTGAGTGTAAGAGAGGCTGCAGACTAGGAGATTCCTGGTTGGAGTGGTAAGGAGCCAATTGTCTATATATGGAAACACCTGGAATCTTTGTAGTCGAAGATGAGCTACCACAACTGCCATACATTTGGTGAACACTCAGGGGCTGTTGAGAGACCGAATGGCAGTGCCCTGAATTGGTAGTGATTGGCTTCCAGCCAGAAGCGGAGAAACCTCTGGGAGCGGTTTTATGTGGTAGTACGTGTCCTGGAGGTCTATAGAGTATATCCAGTTGTCCCTCCCTAGGAAGGGAAGAATGGACTGTACCGTGACCATCCAGAATTTTTGAGGTTTGATAAATTTGTTCAATAGGCTGAGATCCAGGATTGGTCTCCAGCCCCCTGTCTTTTTTGGCACTAAAAAGAACCTCGAGTAAAACCCAGATCCTGTCTGGTCTGGTGGGTCTGGTTGGATGACTTTTTCTTAGCAGCTTTTCTATTTCTAAGGCTGCTAATTCCCTCTGATTGGGTGGTATATCGGGGATTCATTTGACGGGTCTGGGAATTAAATAGAATGGTATTTGGTAGCCTCTGGATATTATTCTCTGTACCCAAACATCGGTAGTAATAAGATGCCAGGCTGATAGGTGCAGAGAAAAATGACCCCCGACTGCTTCCAGAAGAAAGAAATTGGGCCGCTGCTCAGGAACGCTGGTAGGGTCTGCCAAGAAAAGAATCTCTAGTGCCCTGGTTATGCGGACCCCCTCTACCCCAAAAGGGGCATCTTCCATATGAGTTGCCCCTCTGTCCCAGAGGGATTGTTCACCACGAGTGTCATGAAAAGATCCTTCGGATTTCTTGAACCACATTTTTCCTCCCTTCTGGTTCTTGAAGTAGGACCTCTGGGTTTGGAAAAGCATATGCCCACAGCAGACAAGGTATTTCTGTCTTTCTCACTGCATGCAATTATGTCTCGTACTTTAGGTCCAAAAAGTGCAGATTCATCAATAGGTGCATTGACGAAGGAAGATTTCAAGGGGTCTGCGAAATCACACAACCGCATCCAAGCATTATGTCTCATGACAATGTCTGATGCGGCAGCTTGAGCTGCCCCCTCGGTGGTTTGAGATATCAAACGCATCAAGAAGTTTGAGATGGATTCAAGGATAGCTAGCTGTGAGGAGACAGTGTCATGCACCTCATCAGGCAGTACCTCCACCAAAGAGGAAGATATTTTAGAAATGATGTCTCTTTGGAGGTGAGTAAAGTGTGCCAGATAGTTTAGTGACTGAATGGGGAAGGTCGCTGAAGCATAGGTCCACTTCCCTAGTCTGTCCATGGTCCAGGACTCCCTGTTCAGAGGATGGACAGTGGAACTATCTTCTGCCAGTTCCCTCTTGGTGGCTGCTGCCACGACCATAGAATCAACTGTCAACTGCTTGGACCAGTGGGGCTGGTCTTCAGGTGAAGATAAAATTTTGTCTGGCCTCCGGGGGACAGGTTTTACATTGTCTGGGGCCTTCCAGGCATGCTGCACAATGAGCTTAACAAGGTCATCTATCAGCGGGGTCACCCAGGAAGTAGATGTTTTGGCACAGAAAGCCTGCAAGAACACCAATTCCTCAGAAGACGGGTTAGAGGACTTCCAGTCTCTCTGCTGCTTGAGGATTTAGAGAATGTCTCCGAATGATATGTTGTCTGGGGGAGACTGTGGGAACCCTTCCCCCTCATCACAATCAGTGTCTTCGGTGATAGATTCCTCCAGGGAATCAAGGTGCTTTCTCTTGCACCATTTCTTCTGGGGTGGCTCCCCTGTGGGATCTTCTGAGGAGGACTCTGGAGAAAGGGTTCCCTTCAAAGGGGGGGGGGGGTCTTGTGACTCCTGTGACTGTGGTCCTGAAATAGATGGTTGGGAGAGGTGCATGCTAGGGGGGATTCTGATACTGATGTCATTGGTGCTGACTGCGAGCCTGCAGAGTCAAGGACCCTCTCCATCACCTGGACAGCAGGCCCGCTCGAGGAGGAATGGGAGCTCGGAACTGGGAAGGACAACCTCGGAACTGGGTTCACACCCTGCCCTGAGAAGCCCACCTCCAGGTGAGAAGCTCTGAGAGGACTGGAAACCATTGGAGCCATGGACATAGATGGCACCAGCAAGAAAATAGGCACCGGGCTAGGTACCAAGGTACAGACGGTCCAAGCACTGCTTCGAGAGTGCATCAGCTCCAGCAGAGCCAATGCAGCAAGGGTGGTTGATGCCAACAGGGGAAAAACTGCTGTCAGAGCCGAGACAGTATGCACCGGAGTGGACATCGGTACCAAGATCTCTGGGATCTGGGTAGAGGCTGGAGCAGGATAAACAGGGGAAGATGTAGTAAAAGATTCCAAGCCAAGAGGATGGAAGGTCTAGCTGGAATGGGCAATCCCCTAGCTGCCAGAAGCTGGTCCACAACCTGCACTAGATCTAATTCAGAAAACCTCCTAGTGGATCTAAAGGAGGCTGCTGAAGGACAATCAGGCCTTTCTAGAAAGGGGCTAAACCTCTGCCCCAAAAAAGGGTCATAGGTTGGAGAGTATCTTGTCCTTAGCAGATATTCAAGTTTTGTAGCCGAGGGAGCTGAAGAAACTGTTGGTACCATGGCTGGGGATGGTGCCAAAGCAGGTACAGTCATAGGAGCCAATGTTGGATCCAAGGACGGCACCAAAGTCAGTGGTACCGAGGTTGGAACCGGAATAGGGATGAATATCATGGGTGACACCAAGGGAGAAGATACAGAGCCTGGTGTTGAAGAGGTCTGTGCCGAGCGTGTCGGCGAAGCACAGAGCTGACTCAGTTTTGTAATTGATGGAGATGCATGAACTGAGTGACTCTGTTTTTCCGTATGTTTTTTGGTCTTTGGAGGGGGTGAGACCTCTGACCCAGATAGAGCCTCCGAAAAAGGTGTCTTGATTAAACCTTTTAAAATAAGCTTATTTTTACATTCTGCTAGTGTATGATTACTTAAACTATCACAAATATCAAGGTCAGCTTCAATATGACCCACACCCAAAGAGTAGACACAACGAGCATGTGTATCCGAGTTAGGCATCTTATGTCCACACTTGTTCTACTGTTTAAACCCCAAATTAGCTTTGTCTGACATAGTAAGACAAAAGGCTATCCTATAGAAAAAAACAAAATAAGGTAGAGAAAAAGGGGAGAGAATACCAACAATAGTATTTAAAAAATACAACATGTGGTAAGGAAGGGCCTGTCAAATGTAGGAGAGAGGGAGGGTGTACATCAAAATTCCAAAGAGGTAAAATGCTGAATGTGGAAACATCGAACCCAAAATATCGAATGGTGAAAATAGCAAAGCCTTGGAACATTGAAATCTTACCTAGGGCAAGATTTTGGTGGGCGGTTCCATGGCTTCGCTATTTCCTCCACTGTGGTGCAAGAGTTATGGACCTTAGGGTTAGGGTGTGGGTTAAGGTAAGTGGATAGTTAGTAATGTATGTATGGTGTATTGTAGGGTTGTGTTTTGTTAACTGTATGTGTGTGTATTAATTAGTTTGTTTGTGTATAGATTAGTAGGGTATGTGTGCGATAGTTACGGACCTTAGGGTTAGGGTGCAGGTTAAGGTAATTGGATAGTTAGTAATGTATGTGTGGTTTAGTGTGGGGTTGGGTTTTGTTAACTGTGTGTGTGGTTTATTTATTTTGGTGTGCTTGTGTTGTGTGTATGTTTCTCGGAACAGCAAATTTTTTCCCTGGGAAAAAAATTCGCTATTCTGAGCATTCGATGTTTTCAATATTCAAAATTCCAAGTTCGAACATATGGTTTTTGACATTTTGGAATTTTGAATATATGATATAGACCTGAGTACGACAGTACTAATAATGGTAGAAATTAAATTACCAAGGTAAAGGGTAGAGAATAGAATTAGGTTATAGGCGACAGTGAGAAAGGGCTAAATTGACTAAAAAATAAAAAATTTTGAAGAGAAACTATCCTAAAAATGACAATTTTCTACTTAGCTTTGAGAGCGATGGCTAGCACATCTGACTAGGAATGCGGCAAATGAGATCTGAAGTAACTGGGAGACGGTCATTATAGGTAGGTCTTAGCTGAGAGTTTTTGGCTGGCGCAAGCTTGGAATCGGCTGTATCAGTTCCGAGGATGGAACCAAATTCCTAATAGTATTTAATGAACAAAGATTTACAACATCAGATGAAATATTACAAGGAATTTATAGCATTAGTTTAAAGTAAAGCCCTACCACTTCTTGTAAAAGAACGATCATAACTAAAGTTTACTTTAACAAAAAAATGCAAGAGAAAAGTAGAATTTAAAGTCAATTAAAGTAAAATAAATATTTTTAGTGTTCAACTTCTTTACATCTTTACAAGTACCACTTTCTTTTTCTTTTTATATATTAAATCAAATATATAAAATATTCCTATAGATGTAAGAAAGATAGGAAGGGAAGGGTAAGAATGTATAAGTTTCTTGAAGAGAAGCTGTAATAAGAATATAGTAGTAGTAAAGGAGAGAAAATTAAAGATGAAGCTTATAAAACATCTTGTAACAATACTTTAAGAAAAGATGAAAGGAATGAGGAAGTAGTAAAACTTTACCTGTTATTTAACTGAAGAAGACTTAAAATGTAAGAAATTACATTTTAATAATGATATAAAATAAGATATATTGCTTAGCTCATATTATTTTTTGATTGCTACAGCTTTAGAAGAATCTGTTTTTTTGTTTCTTTTTCTTAACATCTGACTAAGTGTCTTTTTCTGGTAATCTTTTAGAAACAGAAGACATCCAGTTCATGTCCTCTGAAAGAGTAATTATGTTATTTTTAATAAATGAAAGCACCTCTTCAGTAGTTAAAAAAAATCATAGTACCAGTAGACAATTGAAGTTTTATCTTTGAAGGAAAGACAGGTTGTGCTTTGATATTATTTTGTTTAAGATGTTTAACTAATGGCCAAGCTTTCATCCTAAGCTCCATAGTTTTAGATGAAAAACCATTGTCAGATCTAATAATTGACTGACCAAATTTTATTGGACCTTTTGACCAAGCAGTCTTGATTACTAGTTATTTGCTAAAAAGGATAAAACTTGACTATGATAGATTTGGGTTTAGCTGTAATATTAGTAGATATTTTCCCAATCTATGAGCTTTCTCTATTCCATAAGAAAAACTTTATTGCAAGTTTAGTATCTTAAGAACCCATGTAGTTAAAAAAGAAACCACATCACCCCCTTCTGACTTTTCTGGCAAATCAAATATTCTTATATTGTTCCTTCTCTATCATTTTTCAGTTTCTCCATCAGCCAAGAGTTATGATTTTTTAGTGTTGCTGTTTGAAGTTCATTTTCTTTAAGTCGCTTGTCAGTATTAATTAGTGCACATTCAATTATTAAGATTTTTGCCTGAAGTTGTTGAAATAGGTCTTCCAAGATAATAGTTTGTTTGAGACTCTTTTCTTTTACTTCTTGACAATTTTCTTGGGATCCATCTATTTTTATAATTATTTCTTGAAGTGCTATTGTTACCAAATGTAATTTCTTCTTAGCAGAATCAGAATGGTGGTTGTTTGAGTTATTCTTCTTCCAGGATATGTGAGGAAATTCACTTGAATAACTTGACAGGAAATTTTCTGCAAAAAGCTCCAAACTTTAGAATATAATAGAATAAATACTTAGAAGTGTATTGCTTATAAAAATATGATGGCTTATGAATCTTTCCTGTCAGAAGTTGTAATATACTGCAGGGCTTTAAAAAGAGCTGCTAATTCTGTGCCATCTTGGCTCCAACTCCACCACCCCTGTCTTTTGGCGGAAAATCTGACCTAAAAATATAAAGTTATTCATCAGTATAATCTCCATCAAGTTCTTGAGTAGCAAACATGATCCGTGTGGCTATTTTTAATTAAATATTCATAAAACCACTCAAGGCTAACCTGGTGTGGGATAACAGAGTACAAATTCTTAATATCAATTGTCACAAAAAGTATTTGTTCATTAGATAATGACTCTGTAATTCTAGTGAAAAAATCCTATGAGCCCTTTAAAAGGTGGCCTGTGTTCTTCATCTCCCCTTTTAATTTCAAATCAATGAACTTGGCTAAATAACTGACCTTAGAAGATTTAGCATCTACCGTGAGCCTTAATGGTGGATCATGCAGGTTTTTGTGTATTTTTGGAATTCAGAAAATGGAGGGTGTCATAGGTGTTTCCATTAAATTAAGAAATTCATATTCTTGTTGAGAAATTTGTCTCTGTGTCAAAAAAGCATATAACATAGTGTCTATCCTATAATAAACAATATTTTTTTTCATTAATGGATACCTATTCATAGGTGTTACTGTATAGAATGGTTAACATTTTGCTGAATAATCATTATATTTCATCACAAACCCCGTCCCTTATCTGGTTTCATCATTCTGATTAGTTCGTCATTTATAATATGTTGTAAGAGGGTCTTTTCTTGATTAGATAGCTTGCTTCCCTTTGAATTCCCATTCTTACATCTTGCTCACATATTTTTTCAAACAATTGTATCATAGGATGTAGTGGGGGTTAAACATGCTAGGTCTTCCCAGTCCATTAGTGTTGAATTCAATGTTCCTGTTGGCAAAATACAGACACAAGTTCAACTTCCTAGTGTACAATTTTAAATCAATTAACACCTCATCAATTCTAGCCCTCCTGCCTGGCATGAACGTGAGTCCTTTTTAAAATAAGTTGGCCTAACCATTATTAATCACTGCATTACTATAATTGCACAATTTAAAGTGTCCTGAAACATTGTAAATAACAGACATAGAAGAAACATCAGAAGAAACGTGAGCAGAATTATCTGTGGTTTGTTCTAGCCCACTCTCCCTCCCCCATGATGTCTCTGGTAACCCCGGTTCTGGTTCTGATTCCCTTTCCTTGATTTTCCCATCTGTTGATGACTCGTGTCTCTGGTTGTTCCTGTTCTTGATCCTTTCTGACCTCCCGAAGGGTGGGAACTGTAAAGGGGAGTCAAGCCTGGGTGGTGCATTACTAGCCCTCCTAATATTTTCCTCGATCAAATTGTAATTGTTATTATGTTCTGATAAAGGTAAACCATATCTGTTATTTTTCATGCGGGAGGGTGAGCTAATCCATTTTCATACTCTTCTTTCTTTCTGTTCAATTTCTTCTCCTTTTTTATTTTACGTTAATCATAATTCTGCCTGCTGTATCATATATATTACAATAGTCATTTTCTTTAATAGGAAACAATAAATCATCAGTGATATTTTTGTCTAACACATTCATTTCATGCATTAATTTGTCCATTTCCACAGAGTTATGCTTGATCAGCACCTCCATTAGTTTACAGCCATGCCTATAAAATAAGTTAAGCAAATCCAAATGTAATGTAGATCCAGTCACTAGATCTGTTGGAACCTTTGAACATCTCAGTCCTTTAGGCACTCTTTGCACCCTTATACACTCTTTAAAATAAGTATTTTACAGTTGCTTCTTGAATTTAATTAATTTGTTTTCAAAAACTCTTAACTGGCTTTCTAATGACTTGCCCTCACAAATGTCATTAAAGTCACTCACCCCAAATTCAATTTTTTTCTTTCAGACAGTCATTTAAATGCCGTCTCTGTGAAAAAAACAGTTTTGTTGAAGTTAGAGTTTAAAACTTGAGCCATTGCATTCCTTGGGTTGAATCTGCCAGTACCATCTCCCTCAACTAACAAAGGGTAACAGTGAGCTGGAGTCATTCTGTTTGCATTGCTGCTGTTGGTAAAGCACACACATCTTTCCTCTGGGAAATAATTGTGTTCATTTGTTGAGACAAACACTGGATTATCTGGGTTAAATTCCCCATACAAGCTGTAAATTTTTCATTACTCCACTCCAGAATGCTACCTGCTCAATTGGTGCCAGCAGATAATGACATTGTGGTGACCAAAACAGACCAGGAACCAGGAAACACCATTGAAACTCAAAACCAACCACAAAAATTACCACAGAAGTGTCATGAGCACACCAGCCCGACATTTATTAATCCACAGGTGAAACACATTTAGCCCTTTCATCGCTTGTGAATGGGACCTCTTCAGAATAAGTAAAAAAAACTCAGAATATTCCTTTTTATACATAAAACCCCTCCCCTACATTTGATTGACAAGAGCCATCAGCAGAAAAAAGTAACACCCCCTCTGCTGTGAGTTTCAGTCTGTAGCAACACAGTCCAATTGAAGTAAAAGCAAGCAATCATTATCAATAGAGCATTCTGCAGTTAAATGTCAAAGCACAATTTGCACTCATAAATACTTACAAAATAAATAATATAACCAGAAAAATATGTAAATACATAAAATTATGTGTATGTATAAATATAATATGAATGCCACCTCAGGTCTCCCCTGAAAAAGGGCCATTGCTCTAGTAGGATAAACACAGTCAACAAGGTACAAATAAAAATGAATAAAGTAAACAACATAATCCCTTAAAAACTACATAAATACATTATAGAGTACTTAATGGTAGATGCATACAATTAGAAGAAAAAGATATATGAAGACTCAAGCCATAACATTCACTGACAGAGCTATTGAGAAATCTGTAATTACGTAGATGAAGTGATGATTACAAATTCCTGCAGTATTTGCATCCTTCTTTACATACTTCATTTACTAGGAGAGAGTAGAAGTCCAGTGGAAGATCTTGCACAAAATTCTGTTCCATACTCGTATTTAGGATTTCAAATCAATCATGCCTTGACCCAAATTACAGGGGACTCTCCTGTGCCAGTCTTATACATTGAATTGAGTATCCATCAGGTCATACATAGTTAAATTGTTTACAATCCACAACTTTGGAGGAAACAAGGTTGGAAATCTGACATGCACAGCCTGTATTTAAATATGCATCAACTACCATACATTAAGGTCTCTTCAAAGTAAGACAGTAGTATTGTTTCAGGAAGTGGATGCTTTAATTCTTCATAAGCACACAGCATTTCTTCTACAGGGAGACATGCTAAACACAGGGCATTTTGACCAAAGACTGAAAGGATAGAGTGGCACAATGTCATGTACACAAACTCAAAGACTGAATCTTATGTCAGATATTCTAAGCAGAATGGGAAATCAAGCTTACAAACGGCTACTGGAAAGTTATATCATACATCTGCTGAACAGCTGGCTCAAAGTCTGAAAAAAAACATTAGAATTGGTTTGCTTACCAAAATCAAACAGTTCAAAAAGCTATTGCCAGGGCAAATTTTATGTGCATAAAGATTTGGTACTTATTATGACAAACCACACACTGTAGACTTTTGCCTTGGCTATAACCCTTCAAAATTCCATGAACTGAATAAATTTCCTTACAGATGTTTTTAGAGCATTGTGGTGATGTTTGTCATTCATATTGCTGCAGTAGCCTTTGTGTCTTACTTAGGACACAATAATGGGCCATTTTCCAAAAGCTCTGAGACTGTTTCCCTCTCATATATCCACTCAGATTGCTGATTGGTCAGTCCTTAGGATAGAAAATCAGAATTCAGAGTGGAAAATTCTTAGTACTTTCTTGCTGCCTCTTGAAGAAGGAGTTCAGAGGCTTCACAACAGAAGTAGGCACTTCAGCATAAAAGTCCATATATATATATATATATATATATATATATATATATATATATATATATATATATATATATATATACACAGTGTTTCTTCTTTTATTTTACTTTAGTGTTCCTGTCCCTTTTAGAAATTTGGTATTTCTTTAATATCAGAAGTTTCCTATCAGGGACCATTGTTTTTAGCTTTGGCTATTGTGGGGCTTCTTTTGGGAGGAAATGTAAACTTTTTTTGTTATAACAAAAGTTTTGTATGGGGCAGTGTAGGGGAGCAGGGAAGGGAACTGTACAACAGTCGTGTTCATGCTGTTGCAACTTATCTGCCATTATTTTCAGTCAGATTAATTTTATTCTAAAGGGGTGCCTGATAAGAATATTGTGTGCTGCTTAAGCATTGCCATGTTCTGGAGACATTTCATATGTGTAAAGTGTAAGTGTGCCCACATTCTTGTTTGCCCCTCCCCCTTCCCTGTTTATTACCTTAAGCCATTCCCAAAGTTAATAAATATTACCTGTGGCAGGCACCATTTTAGATTTTACACAGCCAGACTGGGTCTGAAGCACTAATAGCTCCCTTCCAATCAATATCGTAGAAAACCTTTATTACCTGATTTGGCTTACTAAGTCCCTTACTACCCATTAAAGAGTACCTCAGTGGAAAACTGCTCAAGAAAGCTTAATGCTTTACATGTGAGCTCTTGAACACTAAATGTTTTACCAGGGCATAAAAGTGAAATTTACTCTCATAGCCATAAAACTATAAAACATAACAAATGCAACTCTTTAGACAAACTATTATAAAAGGAGGAGAGAAATCTAATAGAAAGTAAGTAAGAACCTACTTTTAGCACCAGTGCACTCACAAAGTGTACACAGACCCTTACTGCCTCGTGGTCTGGTTTAATCAGGCAAAAAGCTGATATCCACAACCAGTCCATTTTAAAAACAATAAGGAACAATAAAAATTTCAACTGCACAAATTTCCAAAATGATCTCAGATCTTGCAATTGGTCAATTCTGAAACAATTACCACTGGAAGAAGCAGTAAATTACTTTAATACCAAATTCCTATCCATCCTTGACACCCATGCACCAGCATGGACTATTAGAACTGAAACAAAAGTTATTCCTTGGCACTCAAAAGAAACCAGACATAAAAAACTACTTAGAAATAGGGCTTGGGCCACTTTGAGGACCACAAAAAAACCCATAGATTAACTTAGATACAGACAGCAAAGAAATGAAACAAAAAAATCCACCACATTAGACAAGAAAAACTATTACTGTCATTTACAAGAAAAACACCAAAACAAGCCACAAAAGTTTTGGGTAGGTATAAACAAACTTCTTAGTCCAGGACAGTCCTCCACTCCTGCCCCCTTGGATTCTATCTAAAACCTCTCAGCAGAAATTGCCAATACCTTTAACAGCTTCTTTACAACAACCATCCAGAATCTAGCTAACCAATTATCTCCTGGATGCCCATATTCTCTGGCCACTACACCCTGCTTCCAACTCCACTTTAACTTCAAGCCAGTTTGCACATCTTTAGTCCAAAAATTACTTTAAAAACTAAAGCCTACCACCATGTCAGCTGATCTCCTCCCTGCAGAATATCTACAAAAAGCTGCAGATGCCATAGCATACCCCATTACTATCCTGATCAGTAGAACTATAACTGAAGCATCCATTCCCTCCATCTGGAAGATATCCCATGTCATCCCACTCCATAAAGGGGGCAGCTCTACTGAACTTTCAAACTATAAACCCATAGCTATTCTGTCACCTTTGGCTAAAATTATGGAAAATGCATACACAATCAACTCCTGAACTATCTTATCCATAATAATCTTCTAGCCAACACCCAACATGGCTTTAGACCATTCCATAGTACAACCTCAGCCCTCCTCTCCTTCTCTAATGTCATTAACCAACACTGAAACAATAACAAACTTTCCTCTGCTATCTTTCTCAATCTTTCAAAAGCCTTTGATATGGTAACCCACCAAATACTCATAAACACTTTGAAATCAATCTCCCTAGAGGACCAGGCCATCCAATGGTTTCAATCATATCTCAGTGGTAGACAACAGGCTGTCCTATGGCAGAGCAAACTATCCACCCTTTTACCCATCACCCTTGGAGTACCCCAAGGCTCCATATTAGGTCCAATATTATTTTCCATTTTCATCAATGATTTGTATAAGGGCATCCCAAATGCAACATGCATTCAATATGCGGATGACTCCTCTTTAGTATGCTCCGACACTTCACCTACAGAGTTGCAGATTCTATCCCAAAATACTTTTAACACAGTTGAAAATTGGCTCCTTAACCATCATCTCATGTTAAATCCTAATAAAACCAAACTGCTGCTTTTCTCCCCCACTCACAGGTCTGCCCTTATAAACTTTACATTAAAATACAACAACGGCACCATTATTTCCCTGGATTCCTCAACCAAACTATTAGGAGTTATAATAGATAATAACCTTAAGTTTGATCTGCATATCAATAAAACTATTAAAACAGTTAATAAAAAACTTGGCTCACTATATAGGATCTAGCCCTTCCTAACACCATTAGCCAGAACTGTAATTGCTCGTACACATCTACTATCCACACTCCTCCATGCTTCCCTTCCATTTACAAACCTCAGCAAAACTGAATTTAATAAACTTTCTAGCAACTACAATCACATTGCTAGATTTGCTACCGATGCAGCCCACAGAACTCATCACTGTCATAATCTAAATCTACTAGGATGGCTTGAACTGCCTAACCTATTTCAGGTTAACCAACTAATAGCTGCACACAAGATCCTGTACCAACCAGATAATACACCCGTACTGAAAAACTTCATTACCCCCTACAGTAACCTTAGCGCACTTAGTTCATCTGAAAGACTACTAGTTCAAACTGTCAAATCCATAACACAGCCGGTAAATCTCCATTTGCTAACTCTGTTGGCAAAACTTGAATTCTCTTCCTGCTAATCTTACAGCTGAACTCTCTCTACCTAAATTCAAGAAAAGTCTGATTCAGTACTTTAAAAAACAATGGCTATGTCCTTGTCCTAATCCAGACTAACTCTAACCATCACTCATGTGCACATGGAGGACTTCTGCCTACACTTTGTTTCTTAACTTATAAATCCTATGATCTCCTTGGATCTATTACCAGGTTAGCCTTCTAGGCATTCAATACCCTATAATTCTTAAAAACACTGTCTAGAATTTTCCATCTGAGTAAAAATGTAATAATTTGCTTGTGTATCTGTTTTTGTGTTTGCTTACATCTGTGTAAAAATCCTTTTATGTGTGTTTTATTTTGTGTTTTAAACTGTAAAAGTGTAACAGTTTGTTGAATGTCTTTTTGGAGCTTTTCTTCCCGGGCCTCCACTGAAAATGGACATGTATCCAGTTGGACTATCCCGGTAAACAAATGTAAAATAAATAAATAAATGCAATAAATAAAGCGTGCTGTCTGTGCAAATTATTTGACAACTTACTTTTCCTCCAACTTGTTTCAGCATTTTTTGACTGCATCTGAAGCATCCTATTCAGTCACAGCATAAATATTTAACTCTGTTCTTGCTGGTCTGAAAAAACAATTTATTAGAGAGCCCTTGGTGACTCTGAAGACTCAGCTGATGGTGAAAAACTGGTCCTCACAATCTCCTTTTGAGGAATTTTCTTTTTCTTAGATTATTGCCAAGATGAATGAGGAGAAATTATGATATGTTACAATTAGATATGACTCAATTTACATCAATGCCTCATCAATTGCCAGCCCTAGAAGATGTATATAATGTTGCCTTTAACAACCCTGATTTGCAAAATTCAGTCCCCAAAAACCATTTAGGCATTACAAAGTTTTTCAAACTATAAAAAAAAATATTTTCTCACCTCAGATCAGACCTGCAGCTATATCAACATCTATGCAAGTAGGTTCCAGGCTCCTGGTGTCATCCAACACTTCCTCAGTGGGAAAGTAGGGGAAGATTTTGGACAGATTTCGTAAAAGATTTTTTTCTTCTTCCATGTTGGTGTACTGAATTAAGTATCAGAACCACTTGTGGAAGTTTGTGCTTTTTGGTATGGACATTTCGAAAGTCCTAGCTACCACTCTTCCTGATGAAGGTAGTGCATATATCAGTTCTATTGTTTCCAACATTTCCCAAGAAATTAAATGACTTATGCTGTGTGTATCATTGTGATTTTACTATGTCTAGGGCCTATGTCTGTGCTACTGTTTTGAGGAGCCATGCCTTGGTACGAAATCCAATGTTTTTTGATGAGGTCAGGTCTGAAATTTTGAATTCAGCTTAAGATAGGGAGATTTTATTTGCCTTTCTACTATTCAGGTCATCAAGTAATTGGATGAGGGAGATAAATTAGCTCATGGAGTTTCTAAGATTTTTCACTATCCCCACCTCACAGATCTCTCAGATCATCTTTCACACCAGACAGGGAAACAAAAAAAGATAGCAGGTGGGGAACAATAAGAAACAAGGATCCTTTTCAAAAAAGGTACAGTCTACAACTTAAGAATTACTATGCCAGCATTCTTCCTTCCTTTGTCTCCTATCCTGCTCCAATCTCACAAAACTGGTCTCAAAGCCTATCTCTGTACATTTTGCCTATGGCAACAGATTGTGACAGGTGCATGGGTATTAAAGATAGTTCAGGAGGGATACAGTTAGCCCTGGATACAAAAACATCCATTCAAGTGAGTTCTACTCCACCCTCTCAGCCAAACAGAACGTTTTCCTCCAGTTCTTCAGCACTAGCTCATCTTAAGGATCATAGAACCAGTACCATTAAATCAAAGTGGAAAATGTATCTATTCCAGAATGTTATTGTTACCAAAGAAAGATTATTCTATGAGACTAGTTCTACCTTTTCCTTCCTAAATATGGAAGTTACAAAATTCAAGATGTTGACCCTTCATAGTCTTGCTACCTCTCATTCCTCATGCAAGCTTTATGGTAACATTGGACCTAAAAGATGCATACCATCACATTCCCATAGCCAAACACTTTAGGAAATTTCTCAGAGTTTCTGTGTCTGGGTCACACTGTCAGTTCTCTATATTATGCCTTGGGTTATCTTTAACTACTGCTGCAATGAATTTTATAACATGTCTAGCTCCATTATAACTCATTCCAAACTGAATGGCACTCATATTTCTCCTTATTTAGATGGTTTGATTATCTTTGCAGAGGCTTTTCCAAAGGTCAGGAGTCCTTAACATTAGTTTTCTGTCTCTTCTAACAAATTTGGGATTCCAGATAAACACTGAGAAATGCTCCTTGACCCCGTCAAACAGGATTGTCTTTCCAGGATGTGCTATAGACTGTGATGAAAGGAGATACTGCCAGCACAGCTAGCTGCAATTTTGTAAATAGTTATATGTCATATAAGATGCTTGTGTTACAAATGTATTAGAACTATATGTCATATGTATATCAAACTTATTTGTTCAGATAAAAGACAAGAAGGTAGCAAACCCAGTAAGTATTTCAGAAATAAAATAAACCAGGTGCTTTAGCTAGGCACTCGGTCACCTGTGTGGGGTTTGATAAATTTATGTTTTTTGCTGTAGAACAAATTGATTTGGCAGCATACTGTGGGGACTGAAAGAATAAGTTGTTACTCAAAGAAATGCTTTCGCAGTTGAGATTCAATGCCACTGTGCTACCAGGCTTAAATGAAACAGATTCTACTGCCAGAGAGTTAAAAGAAAGATCAACAAAAATATAGGTTGTCTAAATGTAGGTTGGCAAGACACAAATTGATGCAATATACATAAGAACATGTGATTGTTGCTTGTTATTGTAGTATGGCTTCTGCAAGCACAGTTTGTATATATGTATATTATTTTATTTATTTTATTCATGATGTATTATGATTTATTATTTTGTAACCTTTTATAACATGCATTTATTAAGGTGAATGCTAGCTGAGTATGTAGCTTTAAATACAGGAATTGGCTTCATGATTTGTTTCCAATTAAGGGTGTGGTTTTGGATATAAAAGCCTAGCTGCTCTAAAGGCAATGGTTCTGATGACGTCATTCACTTGAAGGATGAAAGCGCTAAACCTGTTTGATTTTTTTACAACAGCAGTTTGTTTTTAAACTTTTATAATCTGTAAAATAAACACTTTGTGGATATGAGTTCTGATCCCTTGAAGCACCTGGCTTATTTTATTATTGTATCCATAGTGTGCCCTACTAGAAGAGAACAGAAATGTAATGCACTATTGTAACTGTTTAAATGTATACGTGAACAGAGGAAACTGGAGGGTTAACCTCAGTCCAGCAAACTTTAGGGAATATCTTAAATTAAATTACTTTATAGGCTACATAATAAAGAAGCTTTTTGACAGGCTTCAATGCAGCCAGAGACTGGGAAACTTTCTGTATTGTCTTTAGGGTGAATTACTAGTCTTGAAAGCATGAAGAAATGCAATTGTATGACTTCCAGCATCTGCCAAAGATCTTAGCTAAAGCCCTTATATAAGTATTTTTACAGCTAGATGCTAAATTCTTCCAGCTGCCATCAATAGGTGTTTTGGCCTGGGGTCTAGAAGTCAGATGACAAGATGTGATGTCATTCTGCAAACTATCCCAACAGTAATATTTGAGATATTAATTTGAGTAGTCTCTTAGTGAGACAGAGCAGTCTGTATTTGGTCTTGGACCTGATAAAAAACTTTCACCACATCTGCCTTGTTCTAATGAAGTAAGTTTCTAAGGCACAGTATAACCCTCTTAGATATGGTCAGGAATATAGTAAATCTTAGTTTAGATATTATTTTTCTTTATTTATTTGAGACTGTCCTTCAATGTTGTTTTAAATATTTCCTGTGGTTTTGAACTCTGATGTCAATGGGAATATATATTTAGTATTGCTTTCTTCTTTTATTATTTATTATTAAATATATTTAAACCTTTCATTGTGGTTGATCTGTGTAGAGCTATTCAAGTTTTGAGAGTACTTGCATATTTACTTAGTAACACTGTGTGGGCCTCTCCTAATAGCCTTGCTCTTGGTCCAACTACCATTTGTATTAATATACTGAGTGTTATTAATATTAATACAAATGGTAGTTGGACCAACAGCCTTGCTCTTGGTCCAACTACCATTTGTATTAATATTAATAACACTCAGTATATTTGGGTACCCCTGGAAAAGCCTTAGGATAGCTGGCAGGAGTGACTGGTGGCAGTGAAAACTATCTAACAATCTGGAAAGAAGGGGACATAGCTAGTAAGTCTGTGCCAGCCTTTCCCAGGTTTTTGTGTGTGTAAATCAGACCTCAAGGGGGTGTCAGCTACTTTGGCAGGGACATGAAGAATTGGTTGGAAAAAGAAGGTGCAGGAGGTCTTGGCTTGGTCACTCAGCTGAGATCTCAACTCTACAGCTGTGCCAGTGGGGAGCCTTACTGGGAATCTGAAAGAAGAGTGAGAAACCAGCCTAGGACTGACTGTAGTCTCTGTGTGCTCTTAAGGGAAATTGTGCTTGATGCAGAGAGCTGCATCTGGAAATACTGTGTGTGTACTTGTCATCCACCCAGTGTGCGTCCCCCTCAGGAGCCAGTGGTAAGGATTGACTCTCCTTGATTACTAGTCCAGTGGTGGGTCATCACATTTGATGGCAGTGTGGGATCACCACAACACATATTGGGATTCAGTGATGTGGATATTGAACTCCTGCAGCCTGTAAACAGTAGTCACTAAAGAAGGTGTTTTAATGTCAAGCAGCCACGCAGTAGACATTCAGAGTTTCATATCACAATAGTTTTGTTTATTTTTTGTTAGCTTAGTTAGTGAGGGACAGCAGACAAGGATGTCAGCAGAGGCCAAGCCGAAGGACTGGTGCATGCCAACCTGACTAATGGAGAAATGACTCCAGCCTTAATCACAGATGCATCACATACCAGCAACCAGAAAGACAGCTAGACTAGCCTTTGAAATGTACAACTCTCAGAAAATGGATAGTTCAACTTTGCTCAGAGGACTTAAAAATCCACCTCGAGTTAAACAGACTTGAACTGGAGGCCAAACATTTGGAAATAGAAGAAAATTGCACAGGTAACATGAAAAGGAAATGGTGACTCTTCACTAGGGTCATGGAGGCAATGGGGAAGGGAGTAACTGAACCCCAGAAGCAGTAAAGGTCAGATAATTTCTTCCACAATTTACAGAGGGCGATAATTTTGATAGTATTATTCATATGTTTGAAAGGGTATGTAAACAATCTAATGTTGACCAAGGGCTCTGGGTACAGTTCATGACCCCCTTACTGCATGGTAAAGCTGTAACTGCTATTTCTAAATTGTCCGATACTGATTGCTTAAATTATAATACAGTTAAAAATTGTTTATTAGAATGTTTTAAGTTAACACCTGAAGCTTATAGAAAAAAGTTTTGTGAGCATAGATGCAAGGCACATGAAAGTGTGTGTGAATATAATGCTGAGTTAAGCACTTATTTTTATAGGTGGGTGAGTGGATGTCAGGTCACCACTTTTGAAGGTCTGGGACACCTATTGGTGAGGGAACAAGCCCTTAGCACTTTGCCTGAGGACATAAGAATGTGGTTGGCAGATACAGAATGCAATACTGCAGATGAGTTGGGGAAGAAAAGAGACCTATACCTAGCAAGCAGGGCATCACTGCACAGGAAAGGGATACCCAGTGCTGCACATGGATCTAAGGGAACCCATGGTGGGCAGCCTAAACCACCCCAACAGACTCCACAATTAGCAGGGGAAGCCACTAGTTCAGGTAGATGGCCAGGATCAAGGATTAAATGTTTTAAATCTAACCAGTTGGGCCATGTAGCATATAGATGTCCATGGAGGCAAGGTGGACAACAGAAGGTAGGGGAGCCAGCAAGTGGGAATGACAGAATGCCAGTGGTAAGATGTCTAGAGACAACAAGGGTACCAAACTACCACAAGAGTTTATATCCTATCTTAGTAGTTGGGAAACAGGCCATTGCCAAGTGAGACCCAGCCTCTGACCTAACCACTATGAAGCCTGCAATGGCTAAAAAGGAGAACTACTTGCTTGGGTAGTCTACTCCAGTCAGAGCTTTAGAAGGGACCCCAATCCAAATACCTTTGGCTAGGGTTCACCTTGACTGGTAGGGTGGAAAAAGAAGAAGAAGAAAGCAATTGGGTATGTTTGAGGATATCCCTGCAGATGTTCTAATAGGAAATGATTTTGATAATACAGTACCTTGTATGCATGCAGTTACATGCAGCCAGGCTTGGAAACAATCATGTGAATTTGGTAGCCTGGGTGGGACCCAGACAGACTGCACACTTGAAGCCAGGACTGGTGAGGTGTTTACTTCAGAGAGGGAGCTACCCTGTAGCAGTGAGATTGAAGGTGAGCCACAGCTGCTGGTGGGTACTGATGTTTTCTTGGACAGAGTGACTGAAAGGGCAGAGGTGATTAGTAGTACCCAGGCTGACAGTGAGACACCACTGTCAGACGATACCATACTTCCTGTGGAAGGGGAGCTGGAAAGGGTTACAAAGTGAGGGTTTAGACAAGCTCAGCTCTCAGACCCTACACTACAAGGTTTGAGGGAGGTAGCTAGGAAGGCACCTGATTCTCAAGGAAAGGGGGAATTTGTATACTGGGACAAAGGGTTACCTTATAGAGAGTGGGCCCCTGAGAGAGGTCTATAGGGTGAGAGAATACAGCAGTTGGTAGTGCCCAGA
Source organism: Protopterus annectens (assembly GCF_019279795.1). NCBI lineage: Eukaryota > Metazoa > Chordata > Ceratodontiformes > Protopteridae > Protopterus > Protopterus annectens. The sequence continues at coordinate 1,419,718,796 of NC_056744.1, forward strand.
GCCTACCATCTGGCACTTCTAGCCATGGCCCATAGCATTCCCTTTGCAGGTCATATGGGCATAAAGTGTACCGAGAGATATGTTATGCAAAACTTTTATTGGCCTGGAATTTCCAGGGATGTAACAGGGTCCTGCAGGAACTGTGTGCAGTTCCTGCAAAAAGTAGGCAAGGGAGGAGACAAGGTCAAAGCTCTTTTGATGCCTTTGCCTGTGATTCAGGAGCCATTTCAGAGGGTAGCTATGGATATTGTGGGGCCTCTGAGTACCCCACATTCCACAGGGAAGAAGTATATCCTAGTGGTAGTAAATTATGCTACCAGATACCCTGAGGCAGTGGCTCTGTCCTCCATTGAGGCGGATAAGGTGACAAATGTTTTGTTAGAGATTTTCAGCAGGGTAGGTTTCCCAAAAAAAATACTAACTGACAGAGGTACCAATTTCATGTCAGCCTTGCTGGCTTTCTTGTGGAAGCATTGTGGGATGACGCACCTAAAGACCACCCCCTACCATTGCCAGACTAATGGTCTTGTGGAGAGGTTAAACTCTACACTAAAGACTGTTATACAGAGATTTGCAGACCAGTTTAAGAAGGAGTGGGACAAATATTTGCCCCATCTGTTGTTTTCTTACAGAAAGGTACCCTAGGAATGCACAGGTTTTCACCCTTTGTATTGCTCTATGGGTATAGGGTGAGGGGACCTCTAGATTTGTTCCGCTATGAGTGGGAGGGTGAGTGTGAATTCCACAAAGAGTATGTTGTGTCATATGTCCTAAACTTTCAGGACAAGGCTCAGGGAACTCATGGGCTTGGCCCAGGAGAATCTGACAGGAGCTCAACATCAGAAAAAGGTTTGGTATGGCAGGAACGTTCAACTTAGAGTATGCTGTGGAGCAGCAAGTTATGGTTCTCATTCCTGTTAGACACAACAAGCTGCAGGCAGCTTGGGAGGGACCCTTCAAAATGGTGAGGAAGGTCAGTGATGTTAACCGCATGGTAGAACTGCTAGGCAGGAGGCAGGGGCACAAACTGTGCGATGTTAACACCATGAAAACTTACCATGATAGGGAGGCCCTGGTGCTTAGTATTTGCAGTAGTAGGCAGGAGGAATATGAGGGGGATCTATGGCTACAGAGAGCCAGCCAGAAAAATCCCAAGTTACTATGATGGAGCCTAGGGTTGCAGGCATATGATATGACAGTGCAGCTCTGTACAGGGTCAGCAATGCAAAGGCATCTGGAATTTCAAGACAGGGAATGGGGTAATGTATTCCCAGATAGGCTCATCCCTCTCAAGCAACATTTCTCAAGGGTCACTTGAAAAACTAGCTTAAGTCTGTGAAGGGGAAAAGAAGTGTGATGAAAGGAGATACTGCCAGCACAGCTAGCTGGAATTTTGTAAATAATTATATGTCATATAAGATGCTGGTGTTACAAATGTATTAGAAGTTTATGTCATGTGTATATCAAACCTATTTGTACAGATGTTTGTGTTGAAAAGGGTATTTGTGAAGGGCTGTGTTTGAGATGTATCCACAGTGTGCCCTACTGGAAGAGCACAGAAATGTACATGCACTACTGTAACTGTTTAAATGTATATGTTAACAGAGGAAACTGGAGGTTTACCTCAGTCCAGCAAACTTTAGGAAAATATCTGAAATTAAATTACTTTATACGCTACATAATAAAGAGGCTTTCTGACAGGTTTCAATGCAGCCAGAAACACAGAGTATGTACTGAGAAACTTTCTGTATTGTCTTTAGGGTGAACTAATTACTAGTCTTGAAAGCATTAAGGAATGCAATTGTTTTATGACTTCTGGCATCTGCCAAAAATCTGAGTAAAAGCCCTTATCTATATATCTTTACAGGTAGATGCTAAATGGTACCAGCTGCCGTCAATAGTTGTTTTGGCCTGGGGTCTAGAAGTCAGATGACAAGAAGTGATGTCATTCTACAAGCTATCCCAGAAGTAATATTTGAGATATTAATTTGAGAAGTCTCTTAGTGAGACAGAGCATTCTGTATTCGGTCTTGGACTGACAAGAACCATTCACCACACCTGCCTTGCTCTAAAGAAGTAACTTTCCAGGGAACAGTATAACTCTCTTAGATACAGTCAAGAATATAGTAAAGCTTAGTTTAGATATTATTTTTCTTTATTTATTTGAGACTGTCCAATGTTGTTTTAAATATTTCCTGTGGTTTTGAACTCTGATGTAACTGTGAATATATATTTAGAATTGTCTTGTTCTTTTATTATTTATTATTAAACATATTTACACCTTTCATTGTGGCTGATCTGTGTAGCGCTATACAAGGTTTGAGAGTGCTTGCATATTTATTAGGTGGCACTGTGCGGGCCACTCCTAATAGCCTTGCTCTTGGTCCAACTGCCATTTGTATTAATATTAATAAGATTTTAAGTCTTCAGTTTGCTATGCTACCTGTATATAAGACTAGGTATCGTAATTGCACTCTCATTGTATACAATGTCACTACCTGCTACTACTGTAAGAACTGTCTTCTAGAAGCATTGTTATACAAGATTATTGGTCTTGTCTCCCACTTGACCAATTTATTCTGTTCTAGTCTTTTTACCATTACTATTTTTTTCTTTATTGTATTATACAATTTTCTTTCTACTAACAAAATAGTTTACTAACAATGGTGCTTTTCTTCCCGGGCCTCTGCTGAAAAAGGGTTTTATGCCCAGTCGGACTCTCCCAGTAAACAAATGTAAAATAAAATAAACAATAATATTGCTCAGTATATTGGGTACCCTTGGAAGAGTCTTAAGGTAGTGACTGGTGGCAGTGAAACTACCTCATAGTCTGTGCAGAAGGAGGCATAGCTAGTATGCCTGCATCAGCCTTTCCCAGGTGTGTGTGTGTGTGTGTGTGTGTGTGTGTGTGTGTGTGTGTGTGTGTGTGTGTGTGTGTGTGTGTGTGTGTGTGTGTGTGTGTGTGTGTGTGTGTGTGTGTGTGCTTGCGCGCATGTGCATGTAAATCAGACCTCATGGGGCATGTGTGTCAGCTACTTGGGCAGGGACATGAAGCACTGGTTGGACAGAGAGCATGCTATAGGTCTTGGCTTGGTCACTCAGCTGAGATCTCAACTCTATAGCTGTGTCTGTGGGGAGTCTTACTGGGGATCTGGAGGAAGAGTGAGAAACCAGACTCAAACTGACTGTGGTCTCTGTGTGCTCTTAAGGGAAATTGCACTTGATGCAGAAAGCTGCATCTGGAAATACTGTGTGTGTACTTGTCATCCTCCTAGTGTACATCCCCCACAGGTGCCAGTAATGAGGATTGAAGCTCCTTGATTACTGGTCCAGTGGTGTGTTGCCACATAGACAATCTGCAGCAAAATCCCTTTTTGATGCAGAAGAAAGTGATTTTTTATCTGGAAACCTTCCTCAGGTTCTTAGCTCAGTCTTAGTCTTCAATCAGTGAGTTTCTCAGGATTCTGGGGTTTGTGTGTCTAAAATTCTCCTAATTCCTTCTGCCAGGTTATATATGAAAAAAGATTCAATGGTATCTAAGAAAACACATGGACCCACCTTTGCATCCTCTGGCTTTTCAGATATCTATCTTGGCCTTTGTAAAAAAGGAAATGCAGTGGTGGAGACTACAAATGCATGCAAATGCAGGTCTCCCCTTTTCTCCTTAACCTATAAGTCAATCTGTAAGATTAGGGGCAGTTTCAATTGGGGTAGCAAGGCCTGTTTAATTTTTCAGAAAGACCAAAGCACATAAATATAAAGGATATGTTGAGTGCGATCAATGCCTTAAAATCTCATCAGCTATGGTCCTTAGGACCTCTCCAAGTGACTACAGAGAACACCACAGTGATATACATCAACAAGCAAGGGGGCACAAGGTATTACTCTCTGTGCAGGCTAGCTATCATCACTTGGACATTCGCTCTTCATCACTTTTTAACCCTCAAACTACCTTATATTCTGTCAGAGCAAAACATACTGGCAGACCAACCGAGCAAGACCAGGACAGACCCTCACAACTTGAAATTCAATGAGTAGTACTTCCAAGAATTGTTCCATTTGTGGAGAACATCTCAAGTACAACTGTTTGCTTCCTTTCAAAACAGATAACTCAGTAGACTCTGCATCAAGACTCACAAACAGGACAGGAAAACAGATACTTTTTCATTCCCTTGGATAGTAATGTTCCTTTATGCATTTCCACCCTTTCCACTGATATCCAGAGTAATTCTGAAGATTCTGAAGGACCCTCCAACAATAATTCTTGTTATTCTCTTTTAGCCCAGGCAACATTAGTTATCCCTTCTTATGGACTTGGCCAAGGGCAGTTACCACAAGCTTCCTCACAATCCTGACCTATTCACACAACACAGGGAGAGTTTGATACATTCCAGTCATGAATATCTTCAACCATCTGCCTGGGTGATTCAGTTCTAATACCTTTAGGCACCTCTTTTCAGAGGGTGTACAACAGGTACTAAAGGGGGAAAGAGAATGTGCTAGTAGAAAATCTTATATTGGCATGTGGAAGAAATTTTCTTGTTGGTGCCTAGTCAATAACCAGGGCCGTATCAGGGATACGGATACTCAAATGTTTGTGTGTGCTACTAGCCTCTGGCCTTTTGCACTCCTCTGTCAAAGTATATTTTACAGCAATTTCAGCATGTCTTCCCAAGAATCCTCTGCTTTCTTAATACTGTTAGTGAAACAGTTTCTGAAAGGAGTGTTGTACCTTAGACCTGCAAGCAAATAGGTTGTTCCTTCCTCAGATCTTAACTTTCTACTTGAAAAGTTGATCATATTTCCACCTGGACCTTCACATCAAGCATATTTAAAGTTCATTACATGGGAAACAATTATTATCATTGGGCTGACATCTGCAAGAATAGTATCTGAGTTACAAGCTCTTATGGTAGGTGAACCCTATCTGGTCTTCCAGAAGGATATGGTGTCATTAAGAAGAAATCCCTCATTCATGCCTAGAGTTGCTTCAGAATTTACTTTGAATCGGGCTATCAATTTTCCAGAGTTCCAGCTTGAATCACAGAATGAGGTTGAAAGGCTTCTACAAACTCTATATATCCATAGGCAGCTCAGGCACTAGCTTTAGAGAACCAAGCTGGAAAGCCTGTGTCAAAGCAGAGTATTTCCAGATGTTTGTCCTCAGGTATTGATTTCTGTTAGACCCATCATGGTAAATCAGTTCTAGGCAGTATCAAGACACACTCTATGAGGGCCTTGTCTTCTTTGAAGCGTATTAGGAAGGGGTGGATTCTAGAAGTATGCTAGAGGCAGCTATATGATCCTCTATACATACCTTTATAAGCCATTACAAACTCAATTTTGTTCTCTAGATCTAGGACTGGCTTTGTTAGGACCATTATCCAAGGGCTTCTGGTTTCATATCCTTCCTCCTCCCATGTTGGATAGACTTTGGTAATCATCCCTTATAACCTAAAGGCTACTGCAGCAGTAGGAATGATGAACACAGTATACAACTATGTATGTTGCACTGACCAATAACAGTAAATATTTGAACTGCTCACTGCTGCAGTGAGAATGATGAACACAGTACAGCTGTGTAAATTGTGCTGCAGTAGGAATGATGAACACATTACAGCAGTGTAAGTTGTGCAGCAGTAGGAATGATGAGCAAAGCATAGCAGTGTAAGTTGTGCAGCAGTAGGACTGATGAACACAGTACAGCTGTGTAAGTTGCCCAGCAGTAGGAATGATGAACACAGTACAGCAGTGTAAGTTGTGCAGCAGTAGGACTGATGAACACAGTACAGCAGTGTAAGTTGCCCAGCAGTAGGAATGATGACCACAGTACAGCTGTGTAAGTTGTGCAGCAGTCGGTATGATGAACACAGTAGAGTGGTGTGAGTTGTGCAGCAGTAGGAATGATGAACACAGAACAGTAGTGTAAGTTGTGCAGCAGTAGGAATGATGAGCACAGTACAGCAGTGTAAGTTGTGTAGCAGTAGGAATGATGAACACAGTACAGCAGTGTAAGTTGTGCAGCAGTAGGAATGATGAACACAGTACAGCAGTGTAAGTTGTGCAGCAGTAGGAATGATGAACACAGTACGGCAGTGTAAGTTGTGCAGCAATAGGAATGATGAACACAGTACGGCAGTGTAAGTTGTGCAGCAGTAGGAATGATGAACACAGTACAGCAGTGTAAGTTGTGCAGCAGTAGGAATGATGAACACAGTATAGCAGTGTAAGTTGTGCAGCAGTAGGAATGATGAACACGGTACAGCAGTGTAAGTTGTGCAGCAGTAGGAATGATGAACATGGTACAGCAGTGTAAGTTGTGTAGCAGTAGGAATGATGAGCACAGTACAGCAGTGTAAGTTGTGTAGCAATAGGAATGATGAGCACAGTACAGAAGTGTAAGTTGTGCAGCAGTAGGAATGATGAGCATGGTACAGCAGTGTAAGTTGTGCAGCAATAGGAATGATGAGCACAGTACAGAAGTGCAAGTTGTGCAGCAGTAGGAATGATGAGCATGGTACAGCAGTGTAAGTTGTGCAGCAATAGGAATGATGAACACAGTATGGCTGTGTAAATTGTGCAGCAATAGGAATGATGAACACAGTATAGCAGTGTACGTTGTGCAGCAGTTGGAATGATATACACAGTACAGCAGTGTAAGTTGCACTGACCAATAACAGTAAATGTTTTTACTGCTCACTGCTGCAGTAGCCACACCCATTCTCCACCCCCTAGTATTGTATATGGTTACTGCTGGGGAAATAGTGTGGTGGTTATTTCTTGTTTGTTTAGGTCAGGATGAAAACACTACTGTTTAACATTTAGGCAAGAAAGTCTTGAAGATTTTTCATTCTGACCACTGATTTTCCCTCCTCGAGCAGACCAATCTGCAGTGAGGAATTTGAGCTCCTACTATGAGTAAGTGCAATTTACAGAACTGTACTAAATGTATACCATCCGCAATGGATTACATGTAAGATCAGTAAGGTTATTAGCCATTGTGGAAATCACCTCAGTGGTACCTGCAATGGAATCTTCACCTTATCTGCAAAGAATCTCTCCTACATTCAAACACAATGTAATGCTGTCAAAATCTCTTTAACTAGGAATATCTGCAACAAACACTGAAAATTTTCAACTACTTCTTCCACAACTGGGGATAGAGTACCACAACACAGCAGAGCACATTGCCTTGTATCTCTGCACATCACTGTGGTCTTATGCATGGGAATGCAGAGACAATGATTTTAGCTCCTCACTGTTACCAGTCTGAAATGCAACAGCCCACCCTTTGCATTGCAACTTCAATCTGCATGGGGGGGTCTCTTCTGGAGTTCACATCTCTTTCCTATGTGCAACTATACCCTTTGATATCCAACAGTTGTTTTTTTGTTTGGCTGGGAACTGTTGTATAAGTTTCACCAATGATGCCAGTTGTATACTTTTGTGGCTCTCCAACAACAGCTGTTTTTTTGAAGGTAACAGTAATAAAAGAATTGGTAACCCAGGTCACCAACAGTTATGTCCTAAACTCACTAACAGCCATTATGCCCACTTTAATACGCATTATTGTTAAGCTTCAACAAACAGTCTTCATTTTACTTAGCAAGCACAATGAACTGCATGACTGCAAACTAAAAAATACAGGCAGCCCATATTTTCCACATATATTAACTTATACATAAAACCAATAAATAGTAGTAACATTTTTATTATATACCACATTAAATACATACTTATTGCTATTATGGCCAACATACACAAACAACAGTTATGCACACTTGATATGAAATGTTTTATTCTATTTCACAGCTATATCTACTATTCACATAAATTTCAGGCAGAAGTCAAACTTTCATAACTAGGGAAAAGACTGATTGTATTATCCCCCACATTATAAGAAAAGTACACACCATCAAAAATTTTAATCCAGACCTGTTTCAGACTGAACTTGGGTTATGTAACTGGAACCCCTTAAAAATGCTTCCTCTTAAAAATGCGGTAATCTACTTTAATACAACTTTTTTATCCATTCTTGATAAACATGCTCCTGAACATAGTATTAGAATGAAATCTAATTCAGCCCCTTGGCTCTCCCATGAAACTAAAAAACTTATTCTTACTAGAAATAAAGTCTGGGCCTCATGGAGATCCCACAGAAATAACCCTGACTTTTTACACTTCCGTCAGCTTAGAAATTTAACTAAAAAGGCAGTAATATCTGACAAAAAGAAATTCTACCTTGAACTACAGCAAAATCATCTTAATAATTCTAAGCTCTTCTGGTCCTCAGTCAATAAACTCCTCTCCCCAGGAACCTCTAAAACACCTTCCCCAATTAATGCTGACCCTAACACCCTTCAACAAACTGCAGATGCTTTTAACTCTTTCTTCACTGAAACTATGCAAGCTCTAGCTAAACAACTAAATGCCAACAACTTCTGTCTACCAAGTAACCTAACTAACTCCTCCTTTAAATTCTCTCTACAACCTATCTCTACATCTTACATTTATAGACTCCTTCTCAAACTAAAACCTTGCACCCCCTCTGCTGACAAGCTCCCTTCACTATTTCTTCAAAAGGCTGCCAAGGTCATCGCATATCTTATATCTATTCTCATAAATAGGACCATCAAAGAAGAAACCATCCCTGATATCTGGAAGGCCTCTCATATTATCCCACTTCATAAAGGTGGAAACTCCACTGACTATTCTAACTATAGACCTATTGCTCTCCTCTCACCCTTGGCAAAAATTATGGAAAAATGTATCCATCATCCACTTGTGCAATATCTCTCTCTTCACAACATTATAGCAGACTGTCAACATGGTTTTAGACCACATCACAGTACTACTACTGCCTTGCTTTCCTTTGTAGACACTATTAATCAGAACAGTAACAACAACTTACTCTCTTCTGCCCTCTTCATTGACCTTTCTAAAGCATTTGATATGGTCAACCACACTTTATTAATTAAGACTCTAGAATCTCTCTCTTTTGATACCTCAGCCATTACATGGTTTAATTCCTATCTCACAAACAGAAAACAGGCAGTTCTATGGGATAACCACATTTCTTCTTTTTTGCCTGTTTCTATCGGAGTTCCTCAAGGCTCTATCCTTGGCCCACTTCTCTTTTCTCTCTTCATTAATGATCTTCAAACAATAATCCCTCAAGCTACATGCATTCAATATGCCGATGATTCTACGCTCATCTGCTCAGCATCTTCCACTTCAGAACTGATCTCTCTTACCCAAAATGTCTTTAATACCGTGGAAACATGGTTCTCCAGTCGACTCCTCTTACTAAATGCTAAAAAAACTAAACTTCTTCTCTTTACTCCCACTTCCAGGACCTCCCCCTTAAACTTTAATATCTCCTCCAACAGTGCCACTGTCATCTCACCTGACTCTACAACTAAACTGTTAGGTATTACCATTGATAATAATCTCTCTTTTGACCAACATATTAACAACTCTATAAAACTAGTCAACAGAAAAATAGGATCCTTGTATCGAATTAGACCATTTCTTACACCAGCTACTAGAACTAGGATCACTCACTCCCATCTTATTTCTACTCTTCTTTATGCTTCACCCATCTTTACCAACCTCAAGAAAAACAACCTTAACAAATTGGCTACCTGCTACAATAACATTGCTCGCTTCACTACTGGGAACCCCTACAGAACCCATCATTGTCTTAACCTGAAACTACTAGGCTGGCTTGAAATTCAAAACTATCTTGCTATCCATCAACTCATTCTGGCCCATAAAATACTGTACCAACCAAATAACACCCCTATACTCTCCCAACTCATCATCCCCTATAACAATCTAAACTCTCTCCGCTCTTCTAGTAAACTCTTGACTACTTCTATAAAATCTAATAACACTGCTGGTAACTCCCTATTCACCAATTCTGTAGGTACAAAATGGAATTTGTCACCTACTAACATAACAATGATTTCCTCTCTGCCTCTTTTCAAACAAAATATTAAACGACACTTCCAAAATCACTGGCTTTGTTCCTGTTGTAAACCTGATTAACTTTCCACTAGTACTACTTATCTTAAACTATCTCTCTTACTCTGGTTTCACTCTATTCTCCACTGGGCTTTTTCTTTTCTCCCCTTTCATCCTCTCCTTGCTTCTTTCCCTGTTAACTATCTTAACTTGCTTTCTTCTCCTCTAACCCCTTCATATTCCTTACCCCATTCTTATTGTTCTACTTTTGTTACTTATTATCTTTGTATCTTTATCTCCAAGTATTTTTATTCCTGTATGATGTTATTTGGAATTTCTCTGTGTGTGGTAGTAATTAATTCATGTTATACTAACTTATTAGAAGAATTTTGAAGAATGTTGCTGTTTTGTTATTACTAACCTGATTACTAAATGTCTTATTGTTATGTATGTTGATTTTTATGTATGTATAAATTTTTACTTCTTTGGAGCTTTTCTCCTCGGGCCTCTACTGAAAATGGAAATATCTCCAGCTAGACTAGCCCGGTCAACAAATGTAAAATAAAAATAAAAATAAATAAAGTCTATGGTATATTTCTGAAAATACAGGCAAATTACACTAACAACTCTTACATTTCAACAATATAAAATAAAGCTTAAAGTAGCACTTGCATATAAAATAATCAACATGTTCCAGGAACATGCAATAATACACATTATGTAAAACTGTTATAGCTATATATAAATACATAGAGGCATACACCATGGAAAATGCTTACACATACATGAAATCACTTTTGCAAATAAAAACCGACAATCACTAGAAGAAAATATTAAATACTGAAAACACTTCTGAAAACTAAACTGAAGTGAAAAAAGAAAAAAATATCACTGAAATAAAATAAATTCAAACCCTCTGATGTGTTAATAAGCTTTTGTTCCTTTACTGTGCTGGAACTTCTTCAGAATGAGCCAAAAGTAAAAAAAACTGTAACTTTAACAGTCAGAAAACATCAGAACTGTAACTATGTACACACTGTCCAATTAAACCTCCTTAGAATTTAATGACATAAATGATGAAGAGATTATAGTAAAAGTGGGTGGGTAAGAATATAAAATTACACAATATAAGCATGTAGAATACAGCTATAGAAGCCATCTCAGTGCACATTTAAGATTTAAAGACTTGTTTTAACATGGGTAGAATTCAGCATTGAGCCTCAGTTGCCACTTCAGTTCAAGCAACTGTAAAAGGTTATCAGAATCATCAAAAAAGTCAGGAACTTGTTCTAAAACAAGGAACAAAAACTTTAATGAAATCAGGGCACTTACAGCTATGTTTGCCAAGTTCATTTGTTAAGTCTTTGTGTCTGATGGCTGCATTATGTTCTTTAATTCTGTCACTTAACTTTCTCATAGTCTTGGCAACATAAAAGCAATGGCATGTGGAGCAAACTGCAGCATAGGCCACCAAGGAACTGTTGCAATTAAAACTTTTAACAAAATTAATTTTAACATTACAATGTTTAAAGAAATAGGAGTCACCTCTGAGAATAAAATCACAGCAAACACAATGGCCACAAACTGTCATTTCTTTAAGGGTGGAACTACTATCTTGACAAGACAACAAAAAAGGCTGGGCTTTGTTCTCAAAAAATGATCTAAGAGTTTTAGTTCTTTTAAAAGTGAAATTAGGATATGCCCCTACTAGATCCTTAATATTGCTTTCACTCTGAATAATTTTCCAGTTGTCTGTGATGACATCCCTGATGGCTTTTACATCTCTCTATATAGGGAGAGAAAAACTCAGAGTGTGGTCATCTTCTGTAAGAGTTCTTGGAGAAGGAGTGAACCCATATTTTAAGATAGGTTTGAATTTGATGACCCTAGAGAGTCTAACTTCATTTCTAATGTTGTGCAGTAAAACTGCAGGGTAATGCTTCTCTTTAAACAAAGAAATCAACTTGTCAGACCCTAATTCAAAAACATCATCTTCGCTTAATAGTCTGGATAATCTAATGAATTGGCCTTTAACTACATTTTTCTTCATGACGTGTGTATATTGACTGTTAAAATCCAAATAATTGTTACAAAGAGTGTCTTTTCTGAAAATAGTGGAAGAAATCTTCCCTGTATTTTTATTAATCGAAAGGGTGGTGTCTAAGAAAGAAACTGAAGAGCCTTTGTTAGCTATGACAAATTGCAAAAAAACAAGTGAGGACTGCACGAAAAAAAGGAGCTGCTGTTCAGTCCCATTCTACACAAAAATATATATAGTCAATATAACGTTTGTATAGCTGGGTGAGGTGATAACCTGGCAGATGTATAAGAGTGTCTAGCTCCCATTCACTCAAAACCAGATTAGCAAAAGCTGGGGCCATTTTAGATCCCATAGCCACACCATGTACTTGTCTGTAAATGAGCTTGTTGAAATGAAAAAAAATTATTCTGTAAAATTAAGGCCATAGGTTGGTAAAGGGTATCTAGATTCTTCTTCGGGAACTTGGCAAACTTATAAAGAAAGTGTTTAATGTAGTTAAGACCTTTAGTGTGAGGCATACTGGTGTATATAGCAACTACATCTAAAGTGACCAAAATGCTGTTGGAAAAATCTAAGTCAGCTAAAAACAGTTCATTCAGAAAGTCCCATGAGTCCCTCATGTAAAATGGGGTGGCTTGAGCAAAAGGATTCAAAATGTAGTTTATGTATTGTGAGATGCTTTCAGTTTTGGTTTGCTTGTTAGACACTATCAGTCTGAAGGGTGGGTCTAACACATTTGTATGAACTTTGGGGATCCCAAATAACTTTGCCAGATTGGAGTTGGGGGTGTTCATGAACAAAAATTCTTCAGAGGTTATAAGGTGATTACTCTTTAAAGTATTAAGAACATTGCCAATGTAGGCAAGCTGCTTATAAACTATGTCAATAGAAACCTGTTCATAGAAATCGTCTTTTAAGGTGGCTTCAATTTTGTCAATGTATTTAAGTTGTTGCATGAGTACAATGCCAGTGCCCTTGTTTGCTTTCATTATTCTGAGATTGTTGTCTTTAGAAAGATCATGAAGGGAAGATTTCTCAGAGGCACTAAGATTAAACCACTTGTGTGAATTATGTGCACTAAGAACTTTCCTGAAATCAGTGTCGCAAACCCTTAAAAGGGAAGATAAGGTATGATGCAAAGGAGGGTTAAATAAACTTTTCTTTTTCAAAACAGACACATCTAACTTGTTTCTGTGAACTACTGGGGAACTGGAAACAGCAGAAGACTGAGTGGACACACCATGAGTTTCACTGCCATTATCATTAAAAATAACTTTTAAATTCAGTTTACGAATAAACAGTCTTAGTTCTAACAATAAATCTGGCAAACTAGCTCTTTGAGATGGAATGAAAGTAAACCTTTTACTAAGAATACTTAAATGGTCTACATTAAGAATTTTGTCAGACAAATTAAATACTGGAGAAACATCAGTAGCTGGAGAACCTTTAGAGGCTGGATATGCATCTTGGCTATTGGCTAAACAAGAAATGGTAGTAGCCAAAACAGAATAACTGCTAAGTCTAAGGAACAATTAATTTGTAGCTGCTCCTCGTGCCAATATGCCTTGGTGGAATAGACATGATCCTTTTCATTCTGCCTTTTCCTCTCCCTCTTGTAGTGCTTCTAGTATCTGACCTTCTCTGAGTGTCTGATTCGCTGGTGATCTGAATAGGAGTCCGTGTGGGTGACGTTAAAAAAGGATGGACTCCACCAGTCACTTCTGTTGTTGTGTAACAGTTGAATTCAGGTAAAGATGAAGAGAGTGGCTGAAAAGACTGGCCCTGCTGAGGAGTAAAATCAGGTTGGGGGGAGCTGAACAGACTGGCCTTGTTGATAAACATTGTCAGACCTAAGATAAACATTTTCAGACCTAAGAGATGGGAAATCATTTGGGTCTAAAAAGGAGTTACTCTTAGAACCGTTACGTACAGTCCTAATAACGTCAGAGTTTGAAGGCTGAGTACTCTGGTGCTAAAATGGCATCTGACGAGAATCACTGAAGCCCTGCTGTTTACCTGCATGAATGGGATAAGTTTGATTCATGCTGTACAGTTGCAAATCCCTGTCTAACTTTTTCTTTTTCTTATAAGCAACAGTAGCAACATGCCTGGTGATTTTAGGAGAAATAGAGTCATAAAGATGCTTATACAGGATGAATTGTGAATGTTGAGTGATATCAGCCTTTAACTCAATTAGTGTATTAGTGTTATCAGCCACCAATATCTTTAAGCCACTTAATCCAGCTTCGTTGTAAACATGACATAAGTTCTTGTATAGATCAGAATTAATAGTGGTTCTGTTGGGAAATTTGTTGAAATGCAGTGCCTTATGCACTGTACTGTGTTGAATGCAAACCTTCAAATAATGGTTGCCTACTTCTATACTTTTGAAAGTCAAAAGAAGTTTTTCCAACTTAAAAATCCATGGCTTACATTCAAAAACATTGTTCTGTCGAGAAACAGAAACATGCTCTTGATTGCGGTAGTAAACTGACTCTAAATCAGTAGAGAAAGGGTTATGCTCACTGTTGCTTGTTACAAACTGCAGTGGGTCATTAATTAAAGTGAAAGCATTCCTCGTAGTAGAAGCAGGGCAGGAAAATCCTGAAGCAACCATTGAGGGAACAGTAAACATCCCTATGTTATGCTCAAGAGAAAAAGCATCAGGATTAGAGTTAAAAGCAACTGTAAATTAATTTTCACTAATTAAACTGGTGGAAGAAAGGCCAGTAGTAACACAGTTCAATGTATTCTTAGCTCTCAAAGCTTCTGTAGTAGACGCTGTGTCAGGCACCACTTATGCAATAAATTGAATATGGTTGGCATCATTAATATTAGAAGCGTGTGCTGGTTCAATAGATAAAATGTCAGTAGTAACACCAATAGGAGAAGAAGTACGAATTGACCTTGCAAAAGACACAGATGTGTTAGACACAGATGCAGCTGTGTTAGACACCGATGCAGTGACAGAAGCACTCATTACTGTCACTAAAGCTTCCTTGTGTATCATTGCAGAGGTAGGGTGAGCAGCGTACACTTGGACATGGCTGCTAGAGAATTAAATCACTTTTCCCAGCTATGACATTTGCTACAGATTTGTTAACATTTATAAACAAGGGTTACCACTCTTTCAGATGAGTCATTAAGTCAAATGTCATACTCTCTCCTGCATTACTAGTATTTGGAATGCCTATCACTATTGAAAAATAGGCTTATGAAAATGTGTAGCTAATGCAATTCTTGCTAAATGGTGTTCTTTTCCTAAGGGCTTGGAGGGAGACAGTCCTAAGTTAAATTTGAGGTTTCTCATCCATTCATTAAGACAGTGTTTTAAGACGTTTAGGGAGCTGCTTTGTTTAATACAGAAATGCGAACTTTTGTGGGACAAACCACCCTGACTACCATTGCAAATGAATGGACTTCATTTTTCTGACAAAATTAAAGCACATTACTGTAGAAATTGAGTTAATTGTTTTGGTTAATACAGTATCAGGTGAAGGGGTAGAGACAAAATAACTGTTTTATGCAGGCATTGGAGGATACTTAAGAAATATTTTCCATCCTAAAATCCCAGGGCATTTGAGATTTTCATGTTTTTTCACAGGATCCAGCTGCTGGATAGAGACTGTCCTGCTTAAAGATAGACAGGTGGTAACCCTGGTTACAGACTTTACTACCAATACCACAAGGCACCAAGTCAAGTGTGATGCAGCAATCAGTGGCAAGCAACACCATCTGACACTGATGAGTCAGTCATAACATGACTTTAGTAATTATAGCTCACACTTTGCAATCAATTGTACTGTTACACAATCACTTCTTCTTTAACATATTCAGTTTTAGATTGGTGAAATGTCACTTAAATATTGCAGTCTGCGCAGTGCTGCAAGACTACAAGTACATACATTTTATTTAGATTTACTCAAAATGTTTACTATAATACTGCCATTGCAACAGTTTAGTATTGACACAACATTACAACACAGAAATAGCATTGACATATCCTGTGCCAACCCTCTATTATATTTGTATTTTTGTAATAGTTTGACAAACAGCTCTGCTATTCACATCACATACATGTATAACTGCTCGTGATCTAACAATACATACAAACAAACCACACTTCGCGTGTTGTTATATCTGAAGTCTAAGACAAGTACATATATAAGTTGTAAAGGTATAAACAAAGCTGTTAGTAAAACAGATAGGTTTGTACTTCCAAAGGTTGTTGCTAGGCAGTTGATCTGAGAGGATAATTTGTACCCTAAACAGTACAATTTCCACTAAATGTTGCTCCTTTCCATGCCGGTTTGGAGAGTGGCATTCCTGGGATATATTTGTGGATTCTCATCCATTTGTTGAGGTAGTATTTAGAAAGGGTTAGGGAGCTTTTAAACTGCATCAGGTCTTCAGATAGTTGTAAACAGGTTTGCTTGATTTGGATCCTTACAGATACTGGGGTGTGACAGCATATTGAGATGGGTTCTAATGGTCAGGACCACCAAGAGTGTGTAGAGCACAGTGGTATAATGTTGCTAATAACTAAGTCAAGTAGATTTCACCCTCTAATACACCTGCTCAGCACCAAGATAAACTATATCCCTAGATGTGAATAAATACCTGTTCATACCTTACATCTCCTTACTCTCCCTTCTTTGCTCACTTCCTTACTTCTATCAGTTTCTCACCACCCTAGCTTTCTCTCTGAATATACCATAAGCTTGATTTTTCTCTCGCTTCATATTGCAATTCCAGTTTGTAGTATACTAACTTACCTTTCATTTCTGTACAAACTGGCTAAAATTTCTCTATTAAATCAACAACATCTAAATTATATCTATTCTTAACCTATTATTTCATATTATGTCTAAATTTGGTATAATTACTTAAACTGTAGTTATTTTTTGTATTATTTTTAAAGATTGTAAATTATTGTTCTTAAATGTTTTGCAATACTTTGGATATTTCTCTCTGGGTCTATAGAGAAAACTTTTCCCCAGGTCACTTCTGAAAAGGCACTATGTGTCCAGCATCCCTACCTAGGTAACACATGGGTATTATTCTTATTCTTATATTCAGTTAGTCACACCTAGTCAAAAGGAATTAGGTGAGGGGAGTTAGGTCCAGCTGCACACAAGAAATTTGGTGGAGGAGAGGTTTGCTTTGGCAACACATTTGGTTCAGCTGTCAGGTTTAGAGGCTGCAGTAACAGTGAACTGAGGTTTGAAGTCTTTAATGAAGTAGGAATAAAGTAAAACCCTTCCACAGTGCTAAAGGGAGTTATTTACGAGTAATCTGGAAGCATTGGAAGAACAAATACAGGGAGACTATATTCTGAGTTTGCCTCAATACGTTTGTGCCCACAGAGTGCGCTGTATGATATGAAGTTTGCCTCGATATGTTTGTGCCCACAGAGAACGCTGTATGATATGAAGTTTGCCTCGATATGTTTGTGCCAACGGAGTGGACTGTATGATATGAAGCTCTTTGGTGCCCAGCCAAGTGGAGCACAGAAGCATACAGGTCACAGTTTTCTAAACAATAAATGAGGAACAGACTGCACTAGTCCTAGGGATCTGGATTTAACCAAGGGTACAGCTGAGTTTCTTTGTCGTACAATGCATTTGATGGTTCATAAGTTCATAGGTAACCTGCAATGCTAAAAATCTGGATAAAGGCTCATGAAAAGCTGGTACATCTGACTAAAATAGTGAGCACTTCCAGTACATTTGTGGAGTACCACAAATCAGAAGCACGAGTTTAAAAAACACTTGGGTAACAAAATGACAGAAAATATAACCTCACTTTACTATAAGAGAGATGATATGACAACACTAGTAATTATGAAGACAGATAATATTTGCATATCTCAGCAATAAAATAAGGAAAGCAAGTGGAAGTACACACAATATATTAGTAGACAGTACAGCAAAATCCCTGAATGGATAAATACCCATCAAAGGAAAAACTGAGCTGATGATAACGCTAGCACAAAACTTAAAAAAAATGGCAGATATGATGAAACCAGCTACACTAGCACATATGACTTCAATAATTTCATAGGGAAGAGTTCTTTACAGAAATTGTGTCAGTGAACCAGCTGTGATGTTACTCCTCTGGGCCAGTTATCAAGAACCTCAATCCTCACCACTGACACCAGTGGGGAATGGTCACTGTGAGAAAAACAGACACACACACACACACACACACACACACACACACACACACACACACACACACACACACACACACACACACACTATTTTCAGATGCAGCTGTCTGCACTAAGTACAACTTCCCTTAAGAGCACACAGGAAATGCACACTCCAGTCCAGAGGATGAACTTTCTCTACAGGCCCCAAATAAGACTCCCCACTGACCACTATAGAGCTGAGTCCTTAGCATGGTGCTCCAAGCCAAGTCCTCCACCTCCTTCTCTGTGAAATCAGTGCTCTCAGTGTCCTTGTTCAAAGTAGCTGTCACATACACTCCCTTTGATATTTCATTTTCACACACACACACGCACACACACACACACACACACACACACACACGCACACACACACACACTTGGGAAAGGCTGGCACAGCTTACCCACTCAGCCACCTCCAATCCATTTATAAGATAGATTTACTGTCACCAGAACACCCAAAGCCAGCTACTTTAAGGCTCTTTGGGTACTCAGTTGACTTGGTAAAATTAATACTTATACAAATTGTAGTGTTTAACCAAGCAGCAAGACTTTCAGGAAAATTGCCACTAAATAAATGTAAGTACTCTCAAAGGTTAAATATTTTCTAAAAGACTAGCCACAATGAAAGGTTTAGATATATGTAATAGTCAATAATAAAAAAAAGAAACATGAACATACTGAATATCTGTTTACAATATACAACAGAGTTGCAATCACAGAAAATAAACACCAAAGGAAAGACTCAGATACAGAAAAAAACATTTAGCTTATCTCATTATATTTTTTAACTGACAAAAGAATTACTGTCCCCTAGTTACTTATTAAAGCAAGGCAAAAGATGAAAGTGGATGAGTGTCTTGTCAGGTGCAAAAACAGAGTGCCCACCCCACATCTTTCACTAGTATTCAAACACAATTTCAGTGCTAGCTACAGAATGACATTACATCTGGTCACCTGACTCTCTGAATCTCACACTATCCTCTCACTAGAAACTGAGCCAGGATCTGGCACTGATGTGTCACATAGAACCTTAGCTAAGATTTCTTACAACATCTGGAAACTGTAAACTATTCCAACACTTCCACCCTTTCTGCAGAAACTAACAAGCCACTCTCTGGCACCCCAGGGTAGCAATTAGTTCACCACTAAGGACAATAGAGCATGATCCCAGCCCAGGCTTTTCACAGACAGTGCATCTCTGGCTGCATTCAGACTTGAAAGATAAAATCTTTGTGGCCTAAACCAAGTCATTTAATTTCAGGCCATGTTTCTTAGGGTTAGCTGATCTAAGCCTAACTCCTTCCCTTCTAGTATCATGTAATAAAATATATACATTTCATCAGTTACAACAATACAGTATGACATACATGTATATTTCTTTTCTGTCCAGCAGGACCCACTGTTGATACATATTAACACAAGCAACTTTACAAATACATTTTTAACACAAGCATCTGTACAAATCAGTTTGATATTCAAATGACATATAATTCTTTACAGAACTCCAGCTAGCTATGCTAGCATATGATCCACATCCACTGTCCTACTCCCCCTGGCACAGCTGGCACTACCTCACATCATCACACCAGCACTAGGAAATAATGTGTTAAAAATTATTTAAAAAATACATCCTTGCATCTCCTGGACAGAAGACAGATAAATGTGACTAGAGTACCAAAAAAAAAAAAATTAAAAAAACAACCTGATACTTAAGCAATAATCCATGACTGTGCATGGGAATATCACAAATTACCTACAGTTGGTGTGGTTTGCTCATGAGGGCAAAGCTTGACTGATTAAATAAAGCCAATCATGGTTAAATCCTGATATATTCACAAAAAGAAGTGGATTATTGCTTTTATACATGTCACACCTCTAGCAACTTACACACATCTTGCATTCCTGAACATTTTCTGAAAAGTAAACTTAAAAAGCATTACACAAACAAATGCAAATATTCTGTGAACAGTAAAAGCTGGAAAAACTGTACATATAGCAATGTTATCAGAAAGAAGTATTATTTACAGTGATAATAGTCTGTGCATTCATAGTCCTTTCCATACATACTGCAATACATTATAATGCACACAATCCCCAAATTATATTTTTAGTAAACTTTCACAAAAAATGTTAATATCTTGAAAACTTAACAGCCCAGACATATATTGTTAGAACATTTGTGTTAACCAGATATAAGGTTTCACATGACAACAAGAAATTCCTCTATAAGTGCATGTTTAACAAAGACAGTTTTCTTCAACAATATCTAAGGTTTCATTTAATGTCACATAGCAGTTTGTAAGTCACTTGGTTTTGGAATATTAAGTACATATGGAAATATTGCTTATTTTCATAATTACTAACAAACAACTAGCAATATGGTGGATAGGCAACTGGCTCACAGACAGGACCCAGGAGGTTAGGATTGGGGAGTCCACCTCTACAAAGAGGCCATTCAAAAGTGTAGTCCGTCAGGGATCAGTTATTGGACCGCTCCTTTTTGGCATTTGCTTTTCAGAAGTCAAGGCCAATGTCAGTGGTCTCTTGCTGACTAAATTTGCAGATGACTACAAATTAGGAGCTGTCATTAAATCTCACACTGACCCAAATGCTGTCCAGGAGGGGCTGACACAGACAAATAACTGGTGTCACAGCAATGGACTAAAACTAAATGCCAAGAAATGCATAATAGTATCCTTTGGGAAGTTATCCATCCCTGGTAACTATCATAATAACAATACACCCCATAGAGTTGACCCAGTAGTCAGGGACGTAGGGACACACTTAGATAGTAATCTAGCCTTTGATCATCACGTGTCTACAGTGGTGAGGAAATCATTCTATGTTGTGGAACTTATAAACAAAGGTATAAGTCCAGGGAAGTCATTGTTCCACTGTATTCATCATTCATCAGATTTATCATTGAGTACAATGCACCCTTTAGTATGTACCTAACCAGGAATATCCAACAACTGGAATGTCCACAGGGGGTTCCTCACTAAAAGAATATGGGGCATAAGTAATATGTCCTATGCAGACCACCTGAAGGCTCTAACCCCATATTCTGTCTCCTGCAGGCTTTTGAGGGAAGATCAATGCCTGGAATACAGGGCATTGTCAGAACCCACTCTGACGGACCTCCTGTATATCCACAAAACAAACAGTGGCAGAATTATCCATTCTAAAGACTTAAACCTTGCCTGTGATATAAATAGGACCTGCTGGAGAGATATGTATGTATCCCAGAGACTACCCTGTCTATGGAATAGGCTCCCCATCCATGTGAAGCAGAGTTCCTCCCTAACCCAATTCAAGTACAACTTGGACAATTGGATGAGAAACTGTAAATTAATCCCTGGTTTTACACCTATGTCTCTAATGGACACAGGTAACCTGTAAATGGTTCATCTCCAGGCCCACGCTTACACTCATCAAGGGTATCAAAACTTGTCAGAGATTTGGGATGCATGGCTAGGCTTAAAAAGGCCCTTGTGGTCGTTAGCCTAGTAAACATCTGTGAACCTCTGAACGTATAATATTTCCAGTACAGTGCAATATAAACCAGCATTTTCATTGAACCGTCCTATCTCCCACATTAGTGTTTCACACCATACACCTCAATAAAATGTTTGTCTCTCAGTTATGAAAATATGAGCATAAATATGTAAATTAGAATAATAAGTGGCAAAGATTGATTTGTCGACTGCAGGGCATGTTGGACTAACCATCTTAGTGTCATTTTGTTAAAAACTCATTGCCCTTTCTAAAACTGCCTATTATTAGCTGGTAAGTCACTTAAAGAAATCAGACTCCCGCAAAAAATAGAAGTATACTAAAAAGGCATTATAGGCTTGAATGAGTTAAGAAAGACATTGTTTATCTTTCTTAAATAAATGTCTTTGTATAACAAAGTTATAGTAGCCCTCCTCATTCTTCCTTGATTACTGCGCATGCATATGGGACTTTCCATGCTTGTACAGTACATCAGTGACGTGCAGGAGAAGCAACAGAGAAAACAGAATCTCTTACTGTTTTCTTTTTTTTTTCTGTTGATATTTTAAGAGGGGCATTGCAGAAATACAAGGAAATTCAAGTATGTTTCTGATTTGTAACTGATTTTTCTCATATTTTGTTCTGTCCTCTAAGTGTATGCCAAAGGACTGGGGAGACTTTTTTCTGTTGGTATATTCTCGATTTACAATGGGCAAACCAGTTGCCAATCAGCATGTGTGTTTTTAAATACAATGAGCTGTTATTGTATATTATAGCAATAACCCACGCCTGGGTGTGGGTAATGCTGGATTTACCCACGGTTGGCGTGGTTTCGCCCTCGGGACCAAACAAAGCCAACCGTGGGTAAATCCAGCATTACCCACACCCAGAAGTGGGTTATTGCTATTATACAATGACATTATTTAAGAAAAATAATAATTACTTTTCTTAAATAATGGCATTGTATAATGCCTCCTTGCTGCCCTTCCGCCACTGTCTGTTATCCGCGGCAGTTCTGATGTACTGCGCATGCGTAAGCCTACGCAGTACATCAGAGCTGTGGGCAAAAGCAACGGAGATCTTCTCCGTTGCTTTTTACTGTTTCACTATGTTAAATGGGTTTAACATAGCGAGACAGCTTTAAAAAAAGCAACGGAGAATCTCCGTTGCTTATTTTAAAGCTGTCTCACTATGTTAAATGGGTTTAACATAGCGAGACAGTTTTGGAAAAAGCAACGGAGAAAGCAAGATCTCCGTTGCTTTTTACAAACTGTTTCACTATGTTAAAGGAGTTTAACATAGCGAGACAGCTTTAAAAAAAGCAAGGGACATCTCCGTTGCTTTTTTTAAACCTGTGTCGCTATGTTAAACTCCTTTAAGATAGCGAGACAGTGTTTTAAAAAAGAATTATACTAATGGAAAAAGTCCGGGTGACTGGACCTTTTTCCATTAGTATAAGTCGATTTACAACATGCACGCTGGCCAATCAGCATGCACGTTTTAGAATATTAATGGGGGGTCATGGTATAATAAGCAATAATGCTACTATTGGCAGGGAATGAGCAGACTTAAAATCATAATAGGAATATTCAGCTGTGATGGAACAATCTTTTATCTGAAAATGAATAAAAAATATTGTACAGTGAGATATTTTGCAAGGAACTTAACTGCATATTTGCTACAATTCAAAACTGATTTTAATTTTGTATGTCATCAGCAGACAGATATTTTCACATGCTTCTTGGCACAGTTCTGTTTGTAGGTCTACAGACTTACGGTTCCAGGCCATCTTCAGACTACACTACATGTATGTTCATTTTGTGTCCTACTTTTACTCTTCAAAATTAATTCATTCATACCTTACGCATCTTGGAAATTGCAAAGACATTGCTTTCCCCTCAGAATCTACCAACACATTAATTTTAAATATAGCTCTTGTTACTGAGGAGTTCTTGGGGGTGTCAGTTATTTACTTTTTCTGCATGGAGATCATATAACTGCAGCATAACAATCTGTCCTCAGTGCATTGTTTGAGGCTTTAATGGAAGGTAACTCTACCGACAAAGGCCATGAGTGGCACTGAATTGCAAATCGCATTCGTTTCTTCCACAGCTAGCTAGTTTCAGTATATAATCAGCTTTCCAAAAACAAAATTTCTATGTTTTACTGCATTGTTTACAGCTTTAAATACCTATATTGAAGAACAGCCATTTCTGTTAAACAGTAGCTATATTTACCTAGGTCTATTCCCAATGTATAGCATGAGAGTCAGTCTGTGCATGTGTGTGTGTGTGTGTGTGTGTGTGTGTGTGTGTGTGTGTGTGTGTGTGTGTGTGTGTGTGTGTGTGTGTGTGTAAATATATATATATATCCACAAACCGAAAAAAGACCAGTAGTATCTTGTTCTTCCATTGATTAAACATGTTTTTATTCCAAAGTAAAAATCTCTTAGCGCCTCGGCCACAATCAGCCTTTACAGAGTAAAATTCTTTTCTTCTATAACTTCCCTCTTATATATTAACATCACAAATTTACTTTCAATTAATTAATTACACTCAATTAATTAAAACTCAAATAGATTTTTCTTAAAGCTAAAACATCATTAAACGAAACTTTGCCAACTACATTCTTTGTTCAAACTGTTAGGCTGTAAAGTATTATATTTGATGATAAAAATAGATTCATTTTTCCTAAGTGAATGCTTTAACATTTCTACATTTCCAAATAGCTGTAAAACCTGCTCCAAAACTGTTACTTTTAAATTCTTATCACCCAGATGTACCTTATTAAAGTGTTCTGCTATGGGACTTGCGCTTTATTTTTCTTAATGTCTCTAATGTGTTCTTTTATTCTCTCACTTAAGCTTCTTTTAGTTTCACCTATATAATATTTGTTACATGAACATTCTATAGCAAGTGTAATTAATTAATTGAAAGTAATTTTGTGATGTTAATATATAAGAGGGAAGTTATAGAAGAAAATAATTTTACTCTGTAAAGGCTGATTGTGGCCGAGGTGCTAAGAGATTTTTATTTTGGAATAAAAAAACGTTTAATTAACGGAAGAGTAAGATACTACTGGTCTTTATTGGTTTGTGGTTATAAGGAACTGTTTTTGTGGTTTTATAATATATATATATATATATATTAGTTAAATATGTTATATGAATTTATGAACTCAGAGACCAGAGAAAAAAATGAGACTCACCTTTGGTAGTGGACAGCACACTGACTAGAACAACGACAGTCTGTTAGAGTAGACTATTAGATGAAGTGATATACTGCTGCTAACTGTATTTGAGGCATAAAAGAGGGAAATACATAGCAGGACCAGGGCAGATGGGTCAGAAAAGACAGAGAAAGGCAGCCAAACAGATGGAAGTACAGGGAGCACTGATCCAAGTCTAATAAGATGGTCAACATAGTTTACAGTACAATAAATGGTGCAGGCAGTATTAAGGAGTACCACACTAGAAGTCATTATAACCTAAGCAAGGGGATAGTGAGATACTCACCAGCTAAATGACGTACATCTTTTACATCTACCCAATGTGGGAGTAAATGAGGAGTGAGTGCCCCAAAAGGGAAGGTAGGACTGTATGTAGAATCACACAGCACACTGTCCAAGATACTACAGAACAAAAGGATACCACAGCAAAGGAACAACACACTGCTGACACCTTAAGCAAGGAAAGGTGGGACTGTATGTAGAATCACACAGCACACTGTCCAAGATACTACAGAATAATAGGATACCACAGCAAAGGAACAACATACTGCTGACACCTTAAGCAAGGGAAGGTGGGACTGTATGTAGAATCACACAGCACACTGTCCAAGATACTACAGAACAAAAGGATACCACAGCAAAGGAACAACGTACTGCTGACACCTTAAGCAAGGGAAGGTGGGACTGTATGTAGAATCACACAGCACACTGTCCAAGATACTACAGAACAAAAGGATACCACAGCAAAGGAACAACGTACTGCTGACACCTTAAGCAAGGGAAGGTGGGACTGTATGTAGAATCACACAGCACACTGTCCAAGATACTACAGAACAAAAGGATACCACAGCAAAGGAACAACGTACTGCTGACACCTTAAGCAAGGGAAGGTGGGACTGTATGTAGAATCACACAGCACATTGTCCAAGATACTACAGAATAAAAGGATACCACAACAAAGGAACTACGTACTGCTGACACCTTAAGCAAGGGAAGGTGGGACTGTATGTAGAATCACACAGCACACTGTCCAAGATATTACAGAACAAAAGGATACCACAGCAAAGGAACAACGTACTGCTGACACCTTAAGCAAGGGAAGGTGGGACTGTATGTAGAATCACACAGCACACTGTCCAAGATACTACAGAATAAAAGGATACCACAGCAAAGGAACAAGATACTGCTGACACCTTAAGCAGGAGGAGTGTTTTCATTTGTTTCTCTATGCAGCAAGATACAATTATTACTGAAGATCCCTACACTTAATATGCTGGACAATTCCAAAGTATATCACTTTTGTATTTTTTGCCAATGTGATGCATGCCATATCCATCTCTCTCTTTTTCTCTGAATAAATATTTACCTCTCCTCCACTAATCTATTACTTATGTGTGCAACCCTTTCCCTAAGCAAATACTTTAGTAGCTTACCACCATATTTATTCTTTTTTTCAGTTTAACATTTCCTTCTTCATTTGTAAAAAAAAATGGTTCTTGGAAAAAAAAAAAACTTTACTTTCCACTGACATGAAACATTCTAGTGCTGGTGTCCTTCAGGCACAATCAACCAAACAATTGCATCTGTGCATGTGTGTGTGTGTGTGTGTGTGTGTGTGTGTGTGTGTGTGTGTGTGTGTGTGTGTGTGTGTGTGTGTGTGTGAAAATATATGTATGTGAGGCTTGTTCGTTTGTGAGGCATTCATTATAATATCTGTGTGTGTGTGTGTGTGTGTGTGTGTGTGTGTGTGTGTGTGTGTGTGTGTGTGTGTGTGTGTGAGACACCACATGTTCATAGCTATGTATAATAATACTAAGCTATTGATACAGAGGACCATTAGTAGCCTTGCTACAATACCCCATATTGTAGGTGTCCATTGTCATGACTAATTTATACCTAGTTTCAACTACTTTCACTGAAGACTGGAGCGAGAAGACCTAGGATGCATTTACACTAGCCCATTCTTTCATCCAGGTTATGTTTAGGGGGTCAGGAAGCTGCTTTCCTTTATCTTTGAAGGAAATCTATTTCATAAAAGAGGTTTCTCTGGGATATATATCAATCTTGCCAATAGGTCCTGTTTATGTTTTGGTAGAAGTTAAGATCCTTTGAGTGGGTATTTAATGAGTTATTAGCTTTGTGTAAGAACAGGAGGTAATATAGGACTGAATTCTTCAAGGCTAGGTAGGCCTGACAGAGGTCACCTCTCAAGAATCAGTTGGAGAGCTTTAAGGTAGTCTGGGTAGCTCAAGGAAGACATATCCCTGATTATCCTAGTGAGGAAAAACTGCAATCTCTCATGCTGGATAATATGCTTAGACAAGTATATACTAAAGGGGTTCTTATACTCTATTATGGCCTGAAGAGGGAGGAGAAAGAGTAGAGAGGGATGAGAACTTCTTTAGACCTGGAAGAAATATTCCAGTTGATTAGTATGGCTAGTTAAAAGCATTTCATACCAAAACTCGATACATTGTAATCAAGGAATAGTTCATTGTTAATGGAAGTACTCAGGTATTATTAATTGGGTCAACTTTCAAAGAGTATCACCTATGTGGTAAGAATACAGGTGACCACTTTTGGCAAAGAACACAACGGCATATTTCTTGTCATTTACTTTTAGGCCATGGTGCAGGTACCACTTATTGATGCATATTAGTCCCTCCTGCAGAATCAGGAAGTCAGATGGAGAGTTAATGACAGCTCCCATTTTACAGCCATCTGCAAACATGATCAGCCACAGGCCCTTGATGTCATCCGTGGCATCAGAAAAGTAGATCCAATAGAGAAATGGTCTCAGAACTAATCAATGGGTAACACCACTGGTAACTACTATTTTTGAAAAGTCTATGCCTCCCACATTAATAGATTGGGTTCTGTCCATTTGCCATTATGCAATCCAGTGGGTAACACAGGAGTTTACATTTAGTTTAATTAACTTATTGATAATGCCAGAAGCTGGGATGGTATCAAAGACCTTGACCAGATCCAGGTGAGCAGTATGAACTGAGTTGTCTGAGTCTAATACATCACTGACTTTCTCAAAGAAGTCCATCAGGTTCATGAGGGAAGATCTGCCTTTAACAAACAGAAATTGGTTTGGGTACAGGCCTTGTAGACCGTCAATGTCCTTGTTAATAACTTCCATAATAATGCGTTCCACTGGTTTACAGATATTGCTGCTTGGAGTCATAGCTCTGTAGTTTCCTGGATCAGTAGTAGCGCCCCTCCCTGTGAAGAAGAATGCATACCTCAGTTTTCCATTACTTTGGCATGAATACAATAGAGAGACTGAGGTTGAATAGGCTTAGTAGCGAGTCTACCAGATACTGTTTGTGCTGACAACAATACAGCCTGGTACATTATCAGTACTCATGAGGTTAGTGCTTTTACACACATATATACAAATATTTCAAGTATGGGCATTAATGCCCTTCTAGACTGCTAATATACCAAAACACTTGTTCCATAATGTGTCCTGGCTGGTCTCAAACATTTCTAAACTAATAGTTGCTTTAATGTAATTTGGTAGTCTGTTCCATGCATCAGCTTTTGGCCTTGGAGAGGGCAATCAGGACTTGCTTGGAGATGATCAAACAGGTTGGTGTGAGTGTGCTAATAAGTTGGTCAAAGTTAGGGTAGAATAGGGCAGTAAAGTTAGAAGTGAATTTGTCTGCTAATATATTGGCTATGTCCTCAGGGGATATGTATGTCTTGTTGCTGTGTATTAGCTTGCAAACAACTTGCAATATGTCTGCAACCACTCAAGTAACCCACATACTGTTATTAACATTTTGTTTATTCAGCTTGGAGCTTTCATATGAGGCTACACAGTTCTGTCTGTGCTTAACTGGTTGTTGAGATATTTAGAAAAGAATGACATTTATGACAATATAAATAAATATTATAGGAACAAAAATTAATATCTCTTTACCCGCAGTAGACAGAGGTCAAATATCAACACAGTTGTGTTTACATTGTGTAAGCTTTAAGATGCAATCTTTTAATACTTTGTATGTAGCAGACTTTTAAAATTATTAATGCAAATATGAATAACCAATAGCTGACACCTAGAGACGTCAGTTGGATGTAACTGCAGAAACACCTACAGGCATCACCCAGCTGTAATGCATTATTTATACTAGGGTTCAATCATAGAGGTTTTTTTTTAATTTGGTATTGTAATTGTATTTTATGCAGACAAATGCCTTGATACATATTTTGAGGTGGGCATGGAAATTATCTGGGAATGTGTCAGTGTGTGAACCGAGATCATTGAGGTGAAGAATGTGCTTAAATTTCATCATTGTATCAGATAGCTGGATTGTTTGCTTTAGAGTAGTCACTAAAACCAGAAGGGTTTTGTGGTCAGATAGGTTTTACCATCATAGTGAGGGTTAGCGAATAGTGGGGAGAGTTGAGGGTAGCTATATTGGCGAGAACCAGAAACAATATTTTTGAACTTCTAGTTGAGACTTGAACCAGTTGGTCTAGGGATTTGGCTTTAATGAAATCCATGAATTCTTGTAGGTATTTGTTTGAGGTGGTTCAGGTTTCACAGTTAATGGTGCTTAGTTGAAGTCACCAAAGAGAACAGTGTCAGGTACACTATGGAGGAATATCAGTTTATTTAGATATACCTCATAGCCTGCAGGTGACAAAGAGAGGGTACAGAAGTTGGCTATGATAAGCTACACGGTTCTATTTACTGTGAGACAGATCTGGAGGAATTCAGTGTTATTGTCCTTGCTTACAAGTCTGGAGATGAGAAGGTTTCTTAGGAATACTGGCATGCCTTCTCCAGCACCACTGTCATTTTCCATATTGGGTCTGAAAAAGTGGTAGGTGCTATCACTGTTCTGAAACTATGCCTAAGCTACTCTGTAGACATCTATATTTTAAGAGTTAGGAATGTCTGTAGAGTGCAACTTCTTGTTTAGGCCTCTAGCATTGATCAGTGTTACCTTTATATATCTGATTTTGATTAGCTATATAGGTTATTGGAGGTGACTGACCTTGCCTAAAAAACTGCACTACGGGGGAGGAGAAAGTCCTGCTCAATATGTGGAAGCAATGAGCAGAGAGAGATGCAGGCCATCCTTAGTAAAGCAGCCAGGGTTGTTAATCATCTTCTCCCAGGCTGATGTATATTATATCTCCTTAGAATGACACCAATAGCTAAGACAATAATTGAAGTCAATTATCTTTTGTCTGTGTTGTGGCATCATTCTTGGTGATGAAAGATTCTTCCCAAAGCTACTTCCACACCAATTTCAGATGCATATTCTGGCAGCTCCATCAAGTCCCTTTGCATATGATTAAGGAAGTACATCTCAAGTCATTCACTCCCATTTGCACATCTATTCAACATATGTGAATTTAGGGTGAAAAGATTTGAGGGCCCTAATAACACTGTAGATCCTGACACTAAGTGGTAGCTGACATGTTCCTCTGTCCTTGCTCAGCCTGATGAGTGGTGCATCTGTGTGTCTGCTTATGGAGACACCTATGACTAAGACATTACCAGATGTACTCTCTCAGCCTTGTTGTCTTAAGGGCTTCAGCCTGCCCAGTTGAGTGACCCTTTCTGCAGTTGTGTTTTCTACAGTGTCTGTGTATGTTGTTTTCCTGTTAGTATGATGCTGTGTCCTCTATACAAAAGTTTTGTTTAGGAGGTCTTTGTGATTTAAACAGGGACTTTTTTTAAAGTACCTCAGTGTAAGAAAGCTAATTTGTTTATCTAGGATGTGGTGGGCGTGGTTGTGTGAGTGTTGGACTGACAGCATGCTGGCTACAGTCTATCGACTTTGAAAAAAGGTCGGACTACAAGGTTAGTAGATTCTTGAACTTCTCATATATAGAATAATTTATAGGAAGAATCAAACAGTTTTCATTGAGCATGTCAGGTCTTGCATTGCCTGAACATTCCTGTTACTATAAGGCCGACAACAGATGGTGAGGTATACTGTGACTTCATGATATTTAGTGCCTTGTGAAACAGGGAGTATTAATGAGTGCTAAGGAAATGAATTTGTAGGAAGGATCTAAATACTAGAACTCTAGGCTGATCAATGAGTCAAAGCAGCAGAGTTGTAATTATATACATACAATAGAAATAAACAAAGGATATTAAGCTTAGTAAAAGTGTAGCAATGATGAATCGATATGGCAAGCATTAACTACTAGTCTGTCTCATTGTCACAGCAAGAGCTTAGTACAAGTGATTTGGCTCTGTTGCTACAACAGCTTAGTACAGTGAGGAGACAATCAGTACTCTGCAGCTACAACTGGACTCAGGCTTTGAATGTCTGCAATAGTCAGAAAATAGTGAATGCAAAAGACAATAAATGCAACTGCAATAAACAATGGTTTCTTTAAGATGACAACTTTAAATTGGCTTGAATGCCCTGACATTAATTTTACTACAAATTTACAGATTACAGGAAGGATTAGATTTAGGCTCTGAATCCTTGCAGCTAGCAAAAGTGGTGAAAAAGAAAATAAGCAATACGACTACAGCAAGATGAACTCAGCCTTCGTGGCATGCCTCTGTGCAAGTGTTCTTAGGTGCACACAACTGTGCTTGCACATCTACAGCTGTCCACAAGTATGCTCAGTCATCAACAGAAAAGTGTGGTTGTGCCCAGATGGATACTGCTGTCCCCTTAGATAACTGTCAGAGGTAACACTTCATAGTTTATTTTTTTCCAGTAAAAGAAAGTGCAAACACTTGGGATTCTCATAAATAGTTATAACCAGTATGCAACCCTGAGTAGAATATGTGCTACTTCCCAGATACAGTGGAGTTTGGTTATGAGGTCGTGTCTGATTAGGTCATAGGCCACAAGAGAAGACAGACAATATTTGCAGAAACCTTGAGACTAATGAACAAACCAGAGCACACAGGCCAAACAAACAAAAACTTCCCTTGCAACCAATATTAGATTTCAAGACCAGCCTCTACTCTTAACAGGAGATAGCTTTTCCTAAATCAGTTCTAAATGCAGCAATGCAGCATAGCACAAAGAATGCAGAAGAGTATTTATATGTACTAGCCCACTGTAATTAAAGAGCAAAAGCAGAAACTTGAATTTCCCATGATTAGTGAGGTTTGTTCTGTGGTCAGATATGATTAAGTATCCTCATATAGTTGCAGGCCAGCAGATTATGTACATGTGTTAATATGTATGCACGTGTATGTGCAAATGTTTGCGTGTAAATGTATACATATACATAAATATATATATATATATATATATATATATATATATATATATATATATATATATATATATAAAACCTGCATGAAAGCTGAGGCCTAAGCCTTCTACTCCATACAGGGTAGCAGAGCTGTTATTAGATGGATGCTATCTTTTACTGAGCAGCTGTTCAGTGCAGATGGAGTCATTCACTCTTACTGATTTTCATGAATACCAGTGAAGTCAGGCAGCAACAGGACTTCTGTGTTGAGTCTATGTACAATTTCTCTTGTAAAAGGTATTTATTGTTTCGGCTTCAGAAGACATTACCAGTATAAGTGTATAGCTGAATTCAAAGAAAATGGAAATTATCTTTTACCTGTGCATGTTCTAACACTGGCAGGTTATTATCTCCTCTCCCCCAGCAGCGTGTGCATTGCACAGGCATGGAGATTTTTTAAGTCCAACAACTCTATTTTCTGGGAAATACTGGACAATTGAGAGGTACATAGGTATAGCCTTGGTTGAGGAGTGAAGCGAGACCCACATTTCACTGGGACAAGAACAGCACCACCTTGGCAGAGGATGGTTGAAGCAGATATAAGATAATCTTGTGGTTGCCTGGATGACAGTCCCCTTCAGACAGATGTCACATCTATGACTGGTAATCTGTGCAAGGAATGAATGGTGGAGGCCTTGATGGTGGGTAGGCCTAGGGGCAAGCAACACCTAAAAAGGGAAAAAATACAGGTGGTTGTTTCGAGGATAACTTTGTTAAATGTTACACCTACCAAGAGAAGACAATCCCTCACTTGTTTGAATTTTCATATATTAGATATTGTTGTGTTTCCTGAAATAAAGCTTAAATCCCTGGAAGCCCAAAAGCTGAAACATAGGTCAGGCAGGTACAGAGCAAAATTTATGCTCACAGTTCTGTATGTGAGGGTATCTATTCTAATGAAAAAGAGAAAAAAACTTGAGATGGCAGAAGACTTTAGGATAGCACTGGTAGATGGATAGGAGTTTGTGCCATAATCCAGGAAGGTCCCATTTTTGTGCTTAGGTCATAACTCCTGACCGTGGTATGGCTGATGTATTGGAGACAGGAAGATCATTCAGGATATTGAGGAGTGCAGACAAGGTTCTCTGGAGTGCAGACATCATTCTAACTCTGAGTTATGAGATGGACCTGTGAGATGGTTCACACACTTCTCCTTTAGTGGATGTTTGGAGCTTATATTACCTTCTTAGGTAGAATTTACATGCCAGCAAGTGAATTTCAGGATGTTTAGTTATTTGAACATATTTCTCTATCCAAACCATTTTGTTCTTTTGGTTAATTCTTTTGAGACTATTCCTTGTTTTCTGTTGGATGAGGCTTTTGTTGTCTTTACCTTAAAGGGGAAAGTAGATGCAGTGTAGCTTTTGAATGCTAAAGTCTTCTCTGATTTGTTATGAGGAATTCTCTTTTTAAGCTAGGAGTGCAGTGTTGGTATGTCTTGACATAGTGAAGTCAGACTCATTTCTCCAACACTTTAGTTCTCCAAAGGCAATGGTTCAGGGCAGAATGATGAAAGTACAGGTGAGGCATATGGGAAAAATACTAAGGTCCAACAGAAGAGAGAGCTCTAGCTTGTGGGGAATATTCTCCAGATCATAACAGGTGTATTCTGCATTGCATTATATGCACCAGATGTACAACAAATGAGTTAAACGGTATAATGCAAGGGGAGAAATAATTTTCTTACTAGAAGTTGAACAGGAATTTCTAGACAGTGAATGGGAAACATACAAAAGACTTTTGGACAGCAACCGGAGGAAAAGTGATTCTGAAAAGCATTTTGTTGTTCTAAAGGGCACAAATGGCACACTTATCTATGACAATGTGATGACTGTACAGAGTTTTTGGACATTACACCTTTCTGTATACAGATGGTGAGGCATCCAGTTTGTGCATAGGACAAAACACTCCTGAGTGCACAGTAAAATTTCTAGACACTCTTCTGATCAAAAGGTAAGAAGCAGGTTTCATTTACATTGTTTGAGATTCATAAGGAGATTAAATATTTATGGCCATACAGAACCCTGGGGCAAGACAGACTTCCTAGTTAATTTTGTAACTTGGGTTAGAGAGCAGTGGCTCCTGTTATTTTTGGAAACACACAGCATGACTTTTGAAAACTGGTACTTTTCCAAGAAATTCCTGGTTTCTCATATTGCTATCCTGGGTCTATATTAGAACACTGAACTTTCAAAATTTCGAGTGTTCTAATATCGAACCCTATTAATCGAAAATTTAAAACATCGAACATACAGAACAGCGAATTTTTCCCTAGGGAATAAATTTGCTGTTCCAAAACACATACACACAACACAAGCACACCAAACAAACAGCAATCCACACACATACACCTAAACTCTTACACCTAACCCTACACTAAACTATACATACACCACTAACTATCCACTTACCTTAACCCAAACCCTAACCCTAAGGTCCGTCACTATCACACAGTCACCTCACCTGCGCCCTAACCCTAACTCTCCTACCCCGCCCTAACCCTCACGTCCGCACAATCGCACACTTAACTGAACCCGACCTGTAACTTTCCACCACAGCGCAGAAAATACCGAAGCAACAGAAACAGACAACCAAATTCTTTCTCTAAGAAAAAATTTGGTTTTCTGTTTCATTGATATTTTCAGTGTTTGCTGAAAATGGGTCGATATTAGAACACTCGAAATTTTGAAAGTTCGGTGTTCTAATATAGACCCACTATCCTTCACAAGGCTACCAAATAACCTCAGAAGGTGAGGGTGGGTTACAAGCTTATGTGATTAATTAGTGCAGATGTTAAAATATTTGCAAATATTTTGATGGCCTGTCTTTCACCGCTTATCTTGGATATGTTCCTTACAGGTGGGATTGGTCAGTGGCAGGAAGAGTGCAGAGAATGTAGGGCTTCTCCTTGATATGTTAACTGCTCTCTGCAGGTCTGCAGTTGGCAGGAAGGGATTTGCATTTTGACAAATGATTTTCATATTATCCATTGGTCTTATTTGGTTAGTGTCTCATTGTGATGAAATTGATTTATGTGATTATGATTGGGTCTCTGATCATAAGTAGGATGTTTATGTGTTCAAGACGTGGATGTCAAGAAATTCACCTTGAGAGTGAAGTTCAAGAGGTGAATCTTGACATTCACGTTGAGAATACGTAATTAGTTATGATTGATAAGACCCTTTTATAATACTTTCTAATGCGTGTACCTTTACCCTTTAACTGCTTCAACATACTACCAAACGTTTATATATATATATATATATATATATATATATATATATATATATATATATATATATATATATATATGTTGTGTCTTTCGGCTTTTCCCGGTTAGGGGTCGCCACAGCGGAACTCCGGTCTGCTAATGATTGGCAGTAGATTTTTACATGCTGGGTTGCTAGCTCTGACGCACAACCTTCAATGAAGGTATGCCCATTCACGCATGTCTCCACGCAGAAGATGCTCTAGCTGAGAATCGAACCGGACAGCGTCTTACTGTGAGGCGAACCTTTACATCGACATATATTCAGTGAAGCAGAATGGAACCCAAACGTAACTAAATGAAACAAACCCAAGTAGGGATTTCATCCCCCACACCCCACCTAACTATATATACCAATATACCATATCCGGGATCACACTACAGTGGGGAAAAGGACAAACTTGTGTTGGCCAACTACTTCATTGCCGTTGGAAAAATCAGCAAATTGTGAAAGTGATTTTGCTGAATATGTGTCAAATGGCTTGGCTGAACATGCAGTTCAAAGTGCAAAACAGCTGTTAGAGAAATCCAAATGTAATAATGCCAATATTTTTCTCAACTTGTTAAATCTCAGAAACATTCCTCATGATAAACATCTTGGTTCACCTGCCCAGAGACTTATGTCGAAACAAATCAGAACCGCATTACCAAACAGCAGTAATTTACTGGTTCCAAGTGCTAGAAACAACAAAGCAGTATAAGCCCATCTGTTGAAGAAGCATTTGTCCCAGAAGTCTTCCTATGACAAAACCAGCAAACCACTCCGTTCTTTACTAAAAGGGGAGATAAGACTCCAAAAGGTTTTGATCGCATTGGATTGGTGAAAAGTTTGTATCCAGAGCTGAGAATGTACATTGTGGAATCACAAGGAGTGGAATTCAAACAAAATCAGAAGCATTTGTTACCAGTGTCTGAACCAGTGTAACAGCATCTTGCCTGTGACAAACACTCTAGTTGTCAGAGTGACATGTCCAATGTTACTGTTCCAAGAACATTCTGTCAGCAATCCCCACTCCTGAGAAAATCCCTGAGACTCCTCAAGCAGAACATTCCCCAGTGACGGTCCCTGTTGTTAAACCCAGTCCTAACTATTATGTCACGAGATCAGGTCGCATCTCAAAACCTACTTCCAGATACACAGCAAGCTGGACATGACTGTTGTTTTTCTTTATTAGTGTCTGTATAATTGCATGCCTATTGAAATGTCATTGTTTATATGAGACAGCTCAGTAAAGATGGAGGATGTAGATCATAGTGTGGGATACACCTTTAAGAAGCTTTCCAGTGAGCCAACACATGCATGTAAGTACTGAGCACGTGCAAGCAACAATGCCATTTTTTTCAAGCAGTGGATTCTCTAGGATGGTTTATCTAGGTGACCCTAACTTTCCTTCATTGGACCAGTTAGACAGACACTGCAAAAGCACTGTGCACTTGTTTATGTGATGATTCTCCTACAGTAGAGGCAACCCTTTTTAGGTGCTTTAGGTATACTGGAGAAATGTAGTAGTTTTTCTGGTCTTGCCATTAATCTGTATAAGTAGGATCTGCTTTGAAACCTCTGAATCCTAACATGCAGTAGGTGAGTTGCCTACGAAAGCTGTCAGGTTTGTCATTTACCTACTGCTTTTAATACCAAGGGGTGAAGAAAACATACAGTTAAGAACTACGCCACACTTCAGGAAAAGGTCAGGGGAGTATTGGCAGGACTGAAGAACTTGCATTTGCTCTTTATTCTTAGGTAACTAACAGCAAGATGTTACTGTGAAGGACAACTTCATGGCACTGAAGGGTGAAGCCCAGAAGTTAACTAAGAGAAAATGGAGGTAGTCTAGTTTGTTGCAAAACGTATTCTCACAAATAAGAGGGAGTACAGCAGACAGTATACTGTTAAGGGATGTGTGCCTTGTGCCAGCTGTGAATGCAGTACCCTTATTGGTGAAAAAAACGTATACAGAGGGGATTCTCATCTCCCATCTTTCTTTCTTCTGCTCTGTATATTTGTTTATCAGTCACCCCCTCCAGCACTTTCATGCAGGGTTACAGGAGTTTGATGCCTCTGTACTGCCCACATTTGTGTATGCCTTCTTTGTTCTTGTACACTGGTATTAGAGGAGTTTGTGTATGCCTCCTTTGTTCTTGTACACTGGTATTAGAGGAGTTTGTGTATGCCCCCTTTGTTCTTGTACACTGGTATTAGAGGAGTTTGTGTATGCCTCCTTTGTTCTTGTACACTGGTATTAGAGGAGTTTGTGTATGCCTCCTTTGTTCTTGTACACTGGTATTAGAGAAGTTTGTGTATGCCTCCTTTGTTCTTGTACACTGGTATTAGAGGAGTTTGTGTATGCCTCCTTTGTTCTTGTACACTGGTATTAGAGGAGTTTGTGTATGCCTCCTTTGTTCTTGTACACTGGTATTAGAGGAGTTTGTGTATGCCTCCTTTGTTCTTGTACACTGGTATTAGAGGAGTTTGTGTATGCCTCCTTTGTTCTTGTACACTGGTATTAGAGGAGTTTGTGTATGCCTCCTTTGTTCTTGTACACTGGTATTAGAGGAGTTTGTGTATGCCTCCTTTGTTCTTGTACACTGGTATTAGAGGAGTTTGTGTATGCCTCCTTTGTTCTTGTACACTGGTATTAGAGGAGTTTGTGTATGCCTCCTTTGTTCTTGTACACTGGTATTAGAGGAGTTTGTGTATGCCTCCTTTGTTCTTGTACACTGGTATTAGAGGAGTTTGTGTATGCCTCCTTTGTTCTTGTACACTGGTATTACAGGAGTTTGTGTATGCCTCCTTTGTTCTTGTACACTGGTATTAGAGGAGTTTGTGTATGCCTCCTTTGTTCTTGTACACTGGTATTAGAGGAGTTTGTGTATGCCTCCTTTGTTCTTGTACACTGGTATTAGAGGAGTTTGTGTATGCCTCCTTTGTTCTTGTACACTGGTATTAGAGGAGTTTGTGTATGCCTCCTTTGTTCTTGTACACTGGTATTAGAGGAGTTTGTGTATGCCTCCTTTGTTCTTGTACACTGGTATTAGAGGAGTTTGTGTATGCCTCCTTTGTTCTTGTACACTGGTATTAGAGGAGTTTGTGTATGCCTCCTTTGTTCTTGTACACTGGTATTAGAGGAGTTTGTGTATGCCTCCTTTGTTCTTGTACACTGGTATTAGAGGAGTTTGTGTATGCCTCCTTTGTTCTTGTACACTGGTATTAGAGGAGTTTGTGTATGCCTCCTTTGTTCTTGTACACTGGTATTAGAGGAGTTTGTGTATGCCTCCTTTGTTCTTGTACACTGGTATTAGAGGAGTTTGTGTATGCCTCCTTTGTTCTTGTACACTGGTATTAGAGGAGTTTGTGTATGCCTCCTTTGTTCTTGTACACTGGTATTAGAGGAGTTTGTGTATGCCTCCTTTGTTCTTGTACACTGGTATTAGAGGAGTTTGTGTATGCCTCCTTTGTTCTTGTACACTGGTATTAGAGGAGTTTGTGTATGCCTCCTTTGTTCTTGTACACTGGTATTAGAGGAGTTTGTGTATGCCTCCTTTGTTCTTGTACACTGGTATTAGAGGAGTTTGTGTATGCCTCCTTTGTTCTTGTACACTGGTATTAGAGGAGTTTGTGTATGCCTCCTTTGTTCTTGTACACTGGTATTAGAGGAGTTTGTGTATGCCTCCTTTGTTCTTGTACACTGGTATTAGAGGAGTTTGTGTATGCCTCCTTTGTTCTTGTACACTGGTATTAGAGGAGTTTGTGTATGCCTCCTTTGTTCTTGTACACTGGTATTAGAGGAGTTTGTGTATGCCTCCTTTGTTCTTGTACACTGGTATTAGAGGAGTTTGTGTATGCCTCCTTTGTTCTTGTACACCGGTATTAGAGGAGTTTGTGTATGCCTCCTTTGTTCTTGTACACTGGTATTAGAGGAGTTTGTGTATGCCTCCTTTGTTCTTGTACACTGGTATTAGAGGAGTTTGTGTATGCCTCCTTTGTTCTTGTACACTGGTATTAGAGGAGTTTGTGTATGCTGCCTTTGTTCTTGTACACTGGTATTAGAGGAGTTTGTGTATGCCTCCTTTGTTCTTGTTCACTGGTATTAGAGGAGTTTGTGTATGCCTCCTTTGTTCTTGTACACTGGTATTAGAGGAGTTTGTGTATGCCTCCTTTGTTCTTGTACACTGGTATTAGAGGAGTTTGTGTATGCCTCCTTTGTTCTTGTACACTGGTATTAGAGGAGTTTGTGTATGCCTCCTTTGTTCTTGTACACTGGTATTAGAGGAGTTTGTGTATGCCTCCTTTGTTCTTGTACACTGGTATTAGAGGAGTTTGTGTATGCCTCCTTTGTTCTTGTACACTGGTATTAGAGGAGTTTGTGTATGCCCCCTTTGCTCTTGTGCACTGGTATTAGAGGAGTTTGTGTATGCCCCCTTTGCTCTTGTACACTGGTATTAGAGGAGTTTGTGTATGCCCCCTTTGTTCTTGTTCACTGGTATTAGAGGAGTTTGTGTACGCTGCCTTTGTTCTTGTACACTGGTATTAGAGGAGTTTGTGTATGCCCCCTTTGTTCTTGTACACTGGTATTAGAGGAGTTTGTGTACGCTGCCTTTGTTCTTGTACACTGGTATTAGAGGAGTTTGTGTATGCCTCCTTTGTTCTTGTACACTGGTATTAGAGGAGTTTGTGTATGCCTCCTTTGTTCTTGTACACTGGTATTAGAGGAGTTTGTGTATGCCTCCTTTGTTCTTGTACACTGGTATTAGAGGAGTTTGTGTATGCCTCCTTTGTTCTTGTACACTGGTATTAGAGGAGTTTGTGTATGCCTCCTTTGTTCTTGTACACTGGTATTAGAGGAGTTTGTGTATGCCTCCTTTGTTCTTGTACACTGGTATTAGAGGAGTTTGTGTATGCCTCCTTTGTTCTTGTACACTGGTATTAGAGGAGTTTGTGTATGCCTCCTTTGTTCTTGTACACTGGTATTAGAGGAGTTTGTGTATGCCTCCTTTGTTCTTGTACACTGGTATTAGAGGAGTTTGTGTATGCCTCCTTTGTTCTTGTACACTGGTATTAGAGGAGTTTGTGTATGCCTCCTTTGTTCTTGTACACTGGTATTAGAGGAGTTTGTGTATGCCTCCTTTGTTCTTGTACACTGGTATTAGAGGAGTTTGTGTATGCCTCCTTTGTTCTTGTACACTGGTATTAGAGGAGTTTGTGTATGCCTCCTTTGTTCTTGTACACCGGTATTAGAGGAGTTTGTGTATGCCTCCTTTGTTCTTGTACACTGGTATTAGAGGAGTTTGTGTATGCCTCCTTTGTTCTTGTACACTGGTATTAGAGGAGTTTGTGTATGCCTCCTTTGTTCTTGTACACTGGTATTAGAGGAGTTTGTGTATGCCTCCTTTGTTCTTGTACACTGGTATTAGAGGAGTTTGTGTATGCCTCCTTTGTTCTTGTACACTGGTATTAGAGGAGTTTGTGTATGCCTCCTTTGTTCTTGTACACTGGTATTAGAGGAGTTTGTGTATGCCTCCTTTGTTCTTGTACACTGGTATTAGAGGAGTTTGTGTATGCCTCCTTTGTTCTTGTACACTGGTATTAGAGGAGTTTGTGTATGCCTCCTTTGTTCTTGTACACTGGTATTAGAGGAGTTTGTGTATGCCTCCTTTGTTCTTGTACACTGGTATTAGAGGAGTTTGTGTATGCCTCCTTTGTTCTTGTACACTGGTATTAGAGGAGTTTGTGTATGCCTCCTTTGTTCTTGTACACTGGTATTAGAGGAGTTTGTGTATGCCTCCTTTGTTCTTGTACACTGGTATTAGAGGAGTTTGTGTATGCCTCCTTTGTTCTTGTACACTGGTATTAGAGGAGTTTGTGTATGCCTCCTTTGTTCTTGTACACTGGTATTAGAGGAGTTTGTGTATGTCTCCTTTGTTCTTGTACACTGGTATTAGAGGAGTTTGTGTATGCCTCCTTTGTTCTTGTACACTGGTATTAGAGGAGTTTGTGTATGCCTCCTTTGTTCTTGTACACTGGTATTAGAGGAGTTTGTGTATGCCTCCTTTGTTCTTGTACACTGGTATTAGAGGAGTTTGTGTATGCCTCCTTTGTTCTTGTACACTGGTATTAGAGGAGTTTGTGTATGCCTCCTTTGTTCTTGTACACTGGTATTAGAGGAGTTTGTGTATGCCTCCTTTGTTCTTGTACACTGGTATTAGAGGAGTTTGTGTATGCCTCCTTTGTTCTTGTACACTGGTATTAGAGGAGTTTGTGTATGCCTCCTTTGTTCTTGTACACTGGTATTAGAGGAGTTTGTGTATGCCTCCTTTGTTCTTGTACACTGGTATTAGAGGAGTTTGTGTATGCCTCCTTTGTTCTTGTACACTGGTATTAGAGGAGTTTGTGTATGCCTCCTTTGTTCTTGTACACTGGTATTAGAGGAGTTTGTGTATGCCTCCTTTGTTCTTGTACACTGGTATTAGAGGAGTTTGTGTATGCCTCCTTTGTTCTTGTACACTGGTATTAGAGGAGTTTGTGTATGCCTCCTTTGTTCTTGTACACTGGTATTAGAGGAGTTTGTGTATGCCTCCTTTGTTCTTGTACACTGGTATTAGAGGAGTTTGTGTATGCCTCCTTTGTTCTTGTACACTGGTATTAGAGGAGTTTGTGTATGCCTCCTTTGTTCTTGTACACTGGTATTAGAGGAGTTTGTGTATGCCTCCTTTGTTCTTGTACACTGGTATTAGAGGAGTTTGTGTATGCCTCCTTTGTTCTTGTACACTGGTATTAGAGGAGTTTGTGTATGCCTCCTTTGTTCTTGTACACTGGTATTAGAGGAGTTTGTGTATGCCTCCTTTGTTCTTGTACACTGGTATTAGAGGAGTTTGTGTATGCCTCCTTTGTTCTTGTACACTGGTATTAGAGGAGTTTGTGTATGCCTCCTTTGTTCTTGTACACTGGTATTAGAGGAGTTTGTGTATGCCTCCTTTGTTCTTGTACACTGGTATTAGAGGAGTTTGTGTATGCCTCCTTTGTTCTTGTACACTGGTATTAGAGGAGTTTGTGTATGCCTCCTTTGTTCTTGTACACTGGTATTAGAGGAGTTTGTGTATGCCTCCTTTGTTCTTGTACACTGGTATTAGAGGAGTTTGTGTATGCCTCCTTTGTTCTTGTACACCGGTATTAGAGGAGTTTGTGTATGCCTCCTTTGTTCTTGTATACTGGTATTAGAGGAGTTTGTGTATGCCTCCTTTGTTCTTGTACACCGGTATTAGAGGAGTTTGTGTATGCCTCCTTTGTTCTTGTACACCGGTATTAGAGGAGTTTGTGTATGCTCCCTTTGTTCTTGTACACCGGTATTAGAGGAGTTTGTGTATGCCTCCTTTGTTCTTGTACACTGGTATTAGAGGAGTTTGTGTATGCCTCCTTTGTTCTTGTACACTGGTATTAGAGGAGTTTGTGTATGCCTCCTTTGTTCTTGTACACTGGTATTAGAGGAGTTTGTGTATGCCTCCTTTGTTCTTGTACACTGGTATTAGAGGAGTTTGTGTATGCCTCCTTTGTTCTTGTACACTGGTATTAGAGGAGTTTGTGTATGCCTCCTTTGTTCTTGTACACTGGTATTAGAGGAGTTTGTGTATGCCTCCTTTGTTCTTGTACACTGGTATTAGAGGAGTTTGTGTATGCCTCCTTTGTTCTTGTACACTGGTATTAGAGGAGTTTGTGTATGCCTCCTTTGTTCTTGTTCACTGGTATTAGAGGAGTTTGTGTATGCCTCCTTTGTTCTTGTACACTGGTATTAGAGGAGTTTGTGTATGTCTCCTTTGCTCTCCTACACCGGTATTAGAGGAGTTTGTGTATGCCTCCTTTGTTCTTGTACACTGGTATTAGAGGAGTTTGTGTATGCCTCCTTTGTTCTTGTACACTGGTATTAGAGGAGTTTGTGTATGCCTCCTTTGTTCTTGTACACTGGTATTAGAGGAGTTTGTGTATGCCTCCTTTGTTCTTGTACACTGGTATTAGAATGCTTATTCTCTAGTCATCTGTGATATGGCTTTCTGTCCATACTATGGTAAGTATCCATAGGAGCCATTTCTCCCCTTACTCTCCCAACATCTTGATAATATCTGTTGGGACTTCGTCTGAGCCTGCTGCTTTCCCTCACTTCATTTTTCTTTGTTCTTACTTCCTCTTGAAAGGTAGGTTCTTCTTGCACGTTCATTGTAGGTTGTGCTTGGGGCATTATAACTTGTATGGAATTTTCTTCATTTAGAAGAACTGGAAGTATTCTGTCCATCCTGATGGCCTCTGGCCTGGTGAGGAGATTGTTGCTGGCATCTCTTATGAATGGTGTCTGATGACTATCTGGTTTACATTTCGGTCTTTGCCTTGCAACCTGATAAGTCTCTTTGTGCAAACTGCTGAGTCCCTTTCCAGGAGCTGGTGTAGTGCCTTTGATGCCCTCTTCTTCATCTTCCTGTCCTTTCCTTACAGCCTGACAGAGTTCCTTTGTGCCCCCTACTGAGTCACTTCCAGAAGTTGGTAGAGTGCCTGTCAGTGCCTCTGATGCCCTCTTCTTTGCTATTGCAGCTCCTTTCATAGCTTCTTTGTTAGCCAGCCAGTATTCCTTCCTAACCTGGTCCATCCTTTCTATCTGTCACTTTCTGCTGCACTCCTTTCTTTTGATGATTTCCTGGACTTGTGCATTCCACCTCCAGTTTTTCTTATGTACCTTTTTTCCAGACTGGACTCAGCCAAATATCTCGTTCTGTAGTGCTCACACATAATGTTTTGAGGTGCTATCATTCTTCTTCAGCTCCACCTATTTCTTCCTGTGCTTGGGGTGCTAGAGCCCTGAGTAATTCCTTGAACTTTTATACT